>NC_053028.1:473941232-474241232 GCF_003073215.2 Triticum urartu
CAATTAGCTCTTAGGATATCTTTCTGACAGATGTATGATATGAAATTGGGGTTCGACGTCTAGTGGTCCGCCTATCCACGGTTGGTTTTACAGTGGTCTCGTTGTGTCTTAAAGAGTCCTTGGCTATGCCGACTCGGGGACGCTTCATATGTCATGTGCACTGCCTTGTACATGATGGTGTTGTATGATCGAGCCTGTGTAGTCCCCACCACGAAAACTTCGGATGAAATCTCTATCATATGTTTGTTCCGGCTTATTTTGCAAGCTAATCCTTTGTTTTTCTTTTGAGTTGTGGTATTCGAGTTGCTTCAAAGTCAAATGTTGATTCCATACCTTTCCTAAATGGTGTTCTCATACTCCGATGTGAATACCAATCCTTCATGATAATCGAGGTTGTCATGTCAATCCTTTTCAACCGGCGTGTTTCTCTTCAAGTGGATCCGATCTTTTTCTACATCCGCAAGTTCAATTCTAAGCTTTTTCTCAACGGTGTTTGTTTCATCCGTCTCCAAGTTGTCTTTGTTTCACCCACCCTCCCACCCTTTTTCTTCAAAGACTCGGAGTTCTTAATCAAGTATCCTTTTATTGATGTGAAGTATCTCCATTCTCTTCCGTCAATGCTTTTACCAGTGATTCTCATGAAGATTCTAACGGGGCCTCAAGTTCATCATTATTCGTTCTTTTCTTCTCCGGTGGATTCAAATCAAGCCTTTGGTGTTGATCATATTCCTTTTCCTCGTTTAAAATGCTTTCTCATGTCGGTGCTCTTCTTAATCATCCACTTCTCTTTATTCAATTGTTCCGGAGTGCTCAAGGTATCTCAAATATTCGTGTTTCCACTCTGCATTCAATCAAGCTCTTTCGAGATTGGTATCTCGTTCTAGCCATTTAATTCAACCGGTGCAATCTCTCTTTCAAGTAATTGTTCTACGGTGTTTCTTTTGAGTGGGCCCTAACCCACAGGTCTTTTCCCAGGACCTTACCTGACTCTTCTTATTTTCCCGGAGCTATCCTCAAATTTCTTTTCAAAGTTTGACGTAAGAATGAATTATCATTAGTCAAATGTCTTCTCCAAGTCTTTCAAATTCTTTTCATCATTGGTTCAACTTTTCTATTCTTCTTTATTCCGGAGTGTCTCAACAATTCATGGTGATGTCTCTCGTCGTCATTCTCGGATTTTGAAGACCGAAGAATAGTTTTTTTCCTCCATATCTTATCCGCTCTCTCAGAGATTCATGGTTCTAGCTTGTTGCCTTCCTCTCATAATTGTTAACGTTTGTGAAAATTCTTTTCACCCATCCGGAGCAATTCAAGAGTCTTTTCAGTTTGATTCTCCGAAGCCCATCATTTTAGAACATTTATTCATTCCCAGCTTTCAGCTATCATTCTCCAAATCTTACCGGTGCATCATTCAAGTATTTTCTTATCAGCTCGTGATCTCTTCATTCTCATGTATCTAAATTCTCTCAAGCATCTTCGTTCATTTGCTAAATTCTTCCCGGTGCTTTCCTTATCTTTTCTTTGTTCAGTTTTAATTCTTACGGTGGTTCGTCCAATATTCTTCTTCTGTCGTTTATCATATCAATTTATTCGTTGTTTCTACCCTTCCGGTGGTTCGTTGAAGACCTTCCCAAGTTTGCGCGATTTCTCTCTTAATCCTTTATACGAGAATAAGTAGCATTCCAAATCCGTTGTGTGTCATCAATTAAATTGGTGAAGGATACACATAACATAAGTCTTATTCTTGTTTAATCCAAGTGATTTAATTCCTTATTCCGGAGGTTCATCAAATTCTTGTTTTTCTTTTGTTCATCTTTTCTTTCTCGGAGTTCCAACCTCTCGCAATTATATCACTACGGAGATCCATCTAAATCATTACAAGGTTTCACCTTGTGTTTTCAACTTCTCTTTCCTTTTGTTTGATTTACCGGAATTCCTCATGATGGTTCATCAAGGATTTAATTCCTTCTCAAAGTTTTCATCGAGATTCTTTTCAGAGGAGCCCAAACATTCCTCATCTGGCAATCCGGAGTACAATTCTTTCTGCCGTATCATTGGAGGTGGTATTATGTCATTCTTGATAATTAGAGTTCATGTTTCATGAGTCACATGTTGTTAAGAATGATGTATTTTAAATCCATCAATCTCATCATTGGAGTTATCTTGGGTTATATTTCACCTAAAGCCTTCCCTAAGGATTATTGCTATTAATGGTGCTTATAAAGGACCCAAGTCTTTATTTATCCTCCCGGTGAAATAGTTTTCTCATCCCCTTGTTCTTATCAATCCAATCTTGTTTTTCGTTAGTGGCGGAATTTCACCTCATAGTTATGATATGTTTTCCATAATCCCACAACAAGCTTACTCTTTTCGTTGCGGATTTTCCCAACAATTCCGTTCGACCCTTCTCCTAAGGATGCCTTTTCAAGCTCTTTTGTGGCAGAAGCTGACATTTTCTTCTCCATTCTTTTTTTTCAATTATCTATCTTCTATTTCTTTATTCCGGAGGCATTATGATGTTGCTCTCTTCAACCCATCATCTCGTTTGTCAAGATCATGTTCAATTCCTTCCATTTTCAGTCGGAGTGCTGTCCAAATTATATCATTCTTTTCCCTTCTCTATCTTGTTTCAACCGGAGTGTTATGTCTATCATTCCTCTTCTAACCGGAGTCTTCATCCAAGTGCTTTCGTTTTGCCAAGCTCATATTCTTTACCTTCTATTTCCAACTGGAGTGTTGTCGTAATTGATCCTTATCGTTCCTTGTGCATCTCGTTCTACCGGATTGCTTGCATGCACTTCTTGTCCATTGCAATCCTTGTCTTTTGTCTTTCAACCTCCAAGGTTCTCGTTATGTGCCTTGTTCCTCTTTTACAACGGAGTTTTTTCAACTTTGTTCATCTCCGTTGTATTCGTTTCTCTAAGTTGTTCAACCTCTCAAGGTTCCTTGGTTTCACTCGTTTGTCAAAGAAGTAACTTAGTTTTACCTCTTCTCTTCCTTTTCCGTTTTCCCCGGTGCCATTCTAGATCTCGGGACGAGATCCTCTCGTAGTGGTGGAGTGTTGTAACGCCCCAAGACCGGAGCTTCAGATGCCTTCCATGTTTCCGGGTTTCGTCGTGTGATTTGTTTGGTTCATCGCTTTCATCTTTGCAACATGTGCATTGCATCATGTCATCATGCCATCTTGTCATTTCTTTTATTAACTCAACTAAATAAATGGCATGGATCCTTGATCCATTTAAACCGAGGGGACTCACATGGTGATTGCTCTTTATAACATATTCTCCTAATATTTAGGGAGCTATATTAAAATATTCCATTAACTTGGAATCACCCATAACACAATTGCACTACACTTCAACTCTTCCCTTACCCGACTCATCCTCCTACCCTTCCGTTTCGACCTTTTAAGTTAAATTGCAATTGAGTTGCAATTTTACTTTCTCCATTAATGTTCATCTCGTGCCCATAAATCATATCTATTATGTAGGGCCATCCTATAAAAATTTAAGCCCATTTGGGTTCGGTTTGGTTAGGTTATAAATTCAGGCATGTTTGGATTAAATTCGAACATGTTTAAATTTATGGTTTGTAAAATTCCTCACACCACTTTTCTTTAATTGAACATATTCCAAGGACTCCAGAACTATTTTTGTCTCTCCCTAATTACTTTGCTACCTCTCTGTGCATTTATGCAAGTTCTATTTTTTTTCTTATATGGGTAAGTAGAGTGTGAAGGAGGGAGAGTGAAAGAGAGCAGAGCCCAGCGGTCAGGCGGCCTGTTTCCCCGTGGCCCATTTGGCCAAGGCCTCCCACGCCAGGCCCACCTTCTCCTAACCCTAGGCCCAGTCACAACCTCCCTCCCCTCACGATCCCACTCCTTGTCTCCTCGCGCCGCCAGGGAACCGCTAGCTCGATCCATCTCTCCCTCTCGATCCCATCGCTCTCCCTCCGCCGCCAGCGCCTGATCCCCTCGTCCTCCTCTTCCTCACGCGCCTCCCTCTACAGCGCCAACCTCCCTCTTCCTCACGCGCCTCCCACTACAGTGCCTCAATGCCCCTCGCCCTCCTGCTTCTTAGCCGGCCTCTTTCCTCTCCTCCATGGCGCCTCCTGTCCGCCCAAGTCCCACCGGTTCCTGCTCCTGTTTCGAGCAGAGGAACTTGGAGGACGAAGCCCAGCTTCTCAGGAAGTCACGCCGTCCGCCTCTGATCTCGACTCCGGCGAGATCCGGGCATTCCCGCACTGGAGCCGTCCTTCTCGCACCGTCGCGGCGCCACCTCGCAACCCTGCCGGCGACCTCGGGTCTGTCCACGTGCGCCCGCACCCATGTTTCGCTCCTGAAGGCTCGCCGCTGTAGCGAGCTCCCTTGCCTTGCTGACACGTCCGTGGGCCATGACCGCCGCTGCGGAGCGCCCAGCCTCAGGCAGATGTTATTCATGTCCGGCATCCTCCCGCCTTGCTGTTGCCGTTCGCACCTCCTCCCGTCCCCAACGTCCGTCACTGCCCCACACCTCTCCCCGCGTCCAAGACGTGTTGTTGCCACTGCTGCACCTCCGGCCTCCTGTCTTGCTTCTTTTGGACCAGCAAGAACCGTACGTGGACGCATCGTCTCTAGGATTTTCGCCAAGTACCTCTACGTGCGGATTCGCCAAGTACACGAGCCAGATGCGCCAAGGTTGACTATGAATGGCTACACGCCGGACCCCGTATTCGAACCTCAAGCGTCAAGTTCCACTATCGTTGTCGCGAATCCGACAAGACAAAGTGTACAACTATGCCCGACGATGCAACAAGTACCTCTACCCAATGGTCCCGAACATCGACGGACGTGAATGACTACCGCCGCCGAAGTCCGCGAGTACAACTACTTCCACAACGCGCAGTGTACGACTATCGTCACTTGGGTTTGACAAGACTCCGAGTACCACTACGTTTGCCATGTACAACTACACCAAGTCCGGACCGACAAGTGCCTCGAGAACGTCTGTACCTCTTCCGTCGCCGAGGATCGAAAGTACCACTACGTCCCATCGAACCTGAACCGTCTCATTTGCACACTTCGAAGGTATAACCTCGAGACGACGTCCGTGAACGAATGCTTGCGATGTTTGAGATGCTCGTGTTTGCACCGTGTCCAATTTGTCACTCGTTTCCTTGTCGCCCACTCGTGGGACACCCGGAATCCGGGATCACCTCACCATCTCTAGCATGTTCTGAACATCCGCACCCTTGCTTCCTTTGCACCGGTATCTCCGTGAGCTACCGGAACCGATATCGTGCCGTGGCATCATTTTTGGATTCGTCGCCGTGGCACCTTTTCTTTCCACCACGGTGACAAATGCTTCATAATGCTCTTATCAACTTTTAATAAAATGTGCATAAACTTAAACATGTCATCCGCATCATGTTAACAACATTAAGATGTTAAAAATTGTTGTTTGCTTAAAATTGCTAAATGCTTATGGGGATTTACCAGAATTCTTGTTTGGCATTCCGGCCTCATTTAAACTTGCCTAAATAGATAATTTCTTTATGCTTCTCCTCTTGCCATGTTTAACAACATTTAATATTGTTGAGTACCTAATCGAGACCGAACTAAATAATTGATGTGGTGTTTCGTCAATATGCAAATCGTTGCATATTGAGCTCCACTTAACTTGTAGTGTTGTTTGTTTATATTACCATGCCATGCAACATTAAACCGGACATGCATTATACTTGGTTGTGCATCATGCCATGTTGAGGTGAAGGTTGTTTACTATGTTGTTTGCTTCTTTCCGGTGTTGCTTCTTCGGGTTAGTTCCGATAACGTTGCGTTTGTGAGGTTTCGTTCGACTACGTCCGTTTGTCTTCTTCATGGACTCGTTCTTCTTCCTTGCGGGATCTCAGGCAAGATGACCATACCCTCTAAATCACTTCTATCTTTGCTTGCTAGTTGCTCGCTCTTTTGCTATGCCTATGCTGCGATACCTACCACTTGCTTATCATGCCTCCCATATTGTTAAGCCAAGCCTCTAACCCACCTTGTCCTAGCAAACCGTTGTTTGGCTATGTTACCGCTTTGCTCAGCTCCTCTTATAGCGTTGTTAGTTGCAGGTGAAGATTTGGAGATCGTTCCTTGTTGGAACATGTTTATTGTTGGGATATCACAATATCTCTTATTTAATTAATGCATCTATATACTTGGTAAAGGGTGGAAGGCTTAGCCTTATGCCTGGTGTTTTGTTCCACTCTTGCCGCCCTAGTTTCCGTCATATCGATGTTATGTTCCCGGATTTTGCGTTCCCTACACGGTTGGGTTATAACGGGAACCCCTTGACAGTTCGCTTTGAATAAAACTCCTCCAGCAAGGCCCAACCTTGGTTTTACCATTTGCACTAACAACCTAGCCTTTTCCCTTGGGTTTCGCAGACTCAAGGGTCATCTTTATTTTAACCCCCCGGGCGAGTGCTTCTCTAAGTGTTGGTCCAAAATGGGCAGCCTGTGGAGCCACCTCGGGGCAACTTGAGGGCTGGTTTTACTCGTATCTTGACCTATCCGGTGTGCCCTGAGAATGATATATGTGCAGCTCCTATCGGGATTTGTCGGCACATCCGGGTGGCTTTGCTGGACTTGTTTTACCATTGTCGAGGATGTCTTGTAACCGGGATGCCGAGTATGATCGGAATGTCTTGGGAGAAGGAATATCCTTCGTTGACCATGAGAGCTTGTGATGGGCTAAGTTGGGACTCCCCTGCAGGGATTTGAACTTTCGAAAGCCGTGCCCGCGGTTATGGGCAGATGGGAATTTGTTAATGTCCGGTTGTAGAAAACCTGAAGTTGATCTTAACTAAAATACACCAACCGCGTGTGTAACCGTGATGGTCTCTTTCCGGCGGAGTCCGGGAAGTGAACACGGTGTTGGAGTAATGTTTGACGTAGGTTGTTAGGATCACTTCTTGATCATAGTTGTTCGACCGTGCTTTTGCCTTCTCTTCTCGCTCTCATTTGCGCTGTTAGCCACCAAATATGCTAGTCGCTTGCTGCAGCTCCACCTCATACCTTTTACCCTTCCTATAAGCTTAAATAGTCTTGATCGCGAGGGTGTGAGATTGCTGAGTCCCCGTGACTCACAGATACTTACAAAACCAGTTTGCAGGTGCCGATGTTACCGAGCAGGTGGCACAACCAAGCTCAAGGAGGAGCTCGATGAAGATCTTGTCCTTTGTGTTGTTCCGTTTCCATTTGATCAGTAGTGGAGCCCAGTTGGGACGATCGGGGATCTGTGTAGTATTTGGGGTAGTCTTCTTTTATTTTGGTTTCATAGTCAAACCTTGTTTGTATCTGGTTGATGTAATGCTTTATTCATGTATTGTGTGAGGTGGCGATTGTAAGCCAACTATGTATCTCTTTCCCTTTATGTATTACATGGGTTGTTTGCGAAGATTACCTCACTTGCGACATTGCTTTCAATGCGGTTATGCCTCTAAGTTGTGCTTCGACACGTGGGAGATATAGCCGCATCGAGGGCGTTAGAATTTAGCAGGTTTATTAGCTTACAATTAATAATTCCAGTATTATGCAAATTCACATTTCATATCAAACAACTGTTTGCCAATTTCATATCCGGCACATAAATATATTATAACATCACAATACGGTAGCTACATGAAAACATCACAGTACAACATATAGCTAGTTCAACTTCACAAGAACAATATATTCATTTCCCTAATCGAGATCATCCAGGCTCGTCTTATCCAGCTCTGCTTTTAGTTTAGTAAGAACCCATTTTGCACGGGCCAACTGGGAAAGTGCCTCCTCCTTCACCAACACCATCTTAGCAAAGTATTTTTGTTTAAATCTGAGCTCATTCTCCAGCTTCAACTTTTTATCCCGCATCTTGAAATATGCTTCAGCATTGACAAGACTTTCTCTAAGCCTAGTTGTGTTCACTTCCTCATACATGCTCTAGAGCTTCGTTAGGCACATCTTCAAAGACTGTGGCCACTCTTGATCAACCCACTCCAAGTAAGAACACTTCCGCTCATCCTATAATATTTAAAACTAGATCAGTAAGAATTGTAGGGGAAATGGGTTTATAGCAACATAGAAAATCACCAATGCTTATTTTGAAAAAATGAAGAAACATGTTAATTATGACATATCTTCTCAAAAAGATCAATGTGCAAATGAAATAATTGGTACTGAGACAACAACCAAATTCTGGAACATCAGAAGCTATAATTAACTACAACGACGCTACAAGTTCTTACTCATGTACAATAAATAACAAATTGAACATTTTATGAGGAAGGTAAATATAACTACAACAACATAGCGACACTGTTTGGATGACAACAAATTGATACTAACCGGTGTGTACATGCACAAATTTAGTAACATAGAACTAATAGCACTAAGGCCGTCCACTATGTATGCCAAAACTGGTGTAAAGACAAATGTTGCTACATCTCGCACCGGTGCCCTGAACTGGCGAGCCGATGCAGCGGAAAAAAAATTAGGGACCCGGACTCCGGAGCACGTAGTTGCTCCGATCCCCTGTTCCTTCGTGCCATAAAGATTTAGTATTTTACTGCTTGGCTACTCGGATGTGTGGACCAAAGTTGGTTGCACAAACTACTGAAGTGGTGCCAAATAATTTTCTAATGGCACCGCTGATGAGATGACAACAATTTAAGATACTAGGTACAAACTGTGACACTGTCTTAGGATGCTTTGGTTGAAGGTGTGGTATGAATGGGTTGGGACCGTGACAGTGTCTGAATCACATCTAACAAATGATTTGTAACAAAGGAAGAGGGTCTAAACTTCTCTGCACATGCCAGAAACTTCCTCCCAGTGTCCACAAAATCAAATGCAAGTAGCTTCACTCATGGAGATTGATGGTGACAACGAGCAGATAGATGTTCAGCCACCCCACTCCATTCGTTGCCACTGATGGTCTTAGGGAGCTACAAGAGGAAGAAACGACTTAAATCGACCTCCTGGTAAAAATCCTTCATTCCAAGTCATAGCCCGAGAGAGAGAGAAGAGAGGCATACCCGGGTGGTGAAGGAGTAGTCGCCGGAGGAGGAACCGCTGGAGATGTCTTTGAAGAAGATCATGGCGACCCCGATGGTAGGATGGGAGATGGCGAGAGCGAGGAAGCGGCTATAGCTTAGAAAGGAAGGAAGGAGGAAACAGGGGAAATGTGACTTATGGTCGGGGAGAAAAGGGGGTGGGGAAGGGGGAAAGGGGGGCGGGGGTAGATATTTTGGCGGTAGGCCAACATTTTGGAAATGTGGAGGGAAACTTTGCGCACGGTGCCGGCGGGCCATTCACTTTGAATGATTGTGTGCATCGCAAACGATTCTCCTGCTTTACGCACATGGGATGAGTTTGATAATTCAAATTTTGGTCTCAAGGCATGGGCACATTCACGTTGAATGCGCGCGGTGCTGCCGGACCACTCACTTTGAACGATTATGTGCATCACAAATGATTCTTCTGCTTTACGCGCATGGGATGAGTTTGATAATTCAAATTTTGGTGGAAATTTCCCCGGGTACGTCATTGCATAATTTAACATCGCTTGCTAATTTGGGCACACAAAAGAGCATACAGTAGATAGACCACACTTACTGAATCGAGCAATTTCAGTAATTACACAGAGCCAGTTGACCTAAACATTGCTCTAACAGAAGACCAGCATTAAAAACAAAGCCTAAGTACACATAATTAAAAATCCGCCGCCGCGCCGGCCTATGAATCGCCAGTGTGAGATGAGATGTCGATGACTTGTCTTGGCGACATGCCGCCGTTGGTGGACTCCGCGCCCCCCCTGCTGAAGTCGACCGCGTCCTCGTCCTCGGCACCGCCCTCAAGGTTGTAGTACTCGTAGTAGTGGCTGCGCCAGAGCTCGCGTTGGTACTCCACTGCCGATTCCTCAACGGACAAACTCTTCTCTACCTCGACCTCTGCCACGCGCAACTCCTCCTCCCGGCGCTCCTCGATCTCCGCGGCTTCCTGCATCCCCAGCTCCCACTCGGCGACCTCATGAGGAAGCAGGTGCTCCATGGCCACTGCCGCCTTTTCAGACGTGGGTTGCATGCTGGAGTCCGAGGTGGCCTGAAATATCTTGGCGTGTGCATCCTCGATCTTGGCGTGGATGGCCTCGACCTGGGCCAGGGCGACATCAGCGGCACGGATGACAGATCAAGCGCTCTCAGCGTTTGCAGCCATCACCGCAGCAGCAGCTGCAACCATCTCGGCTGCTGCAGCTGCCCTGTCGGCTGCCGCAGACGCCTTCTCGGCGGAAGCGGCCGCGCTCAATGTGGATGCGGCGGCACTCTTGACGTAGGCGGCCGCGCTCTCGGCGCAGGCGGCGGCGCTTGGGGGGGGGACGCAACCATCGTATGGGCCTTCACAAAGCGTTTCCACGGTGTCATCTTTGCAAGAAGGGGGTGCAGGAATGGGGATCAGGATTCGTGGATTTGAGGGTTGCCATCACTAGAGCAGATGAGCCGGTGAAGCTTAAGGAGGGATACTTAAATAGACCCAGATATTTTCATCGTGAAAAAACTGTGTGTGATGTTGTAGATATTTTTTATTAGCTGTGAAAGACGAATTTGGAATAAAGTGCCAACGGATGGTGTTTTAAGTGAACGAGAAATTTTGTAGTACTAATACAACTGTCATGTCAAATTTTGGAAAATTTCAGGGGTCATTTGACCTTCTAAGACATTTAAGTGATTTTCTAGCCATTTAATGACTGTAATTGAAATTTGAACTACATGTACATGAAACAGCTAACCATAACGGTTTGAAAACTCATATTTCATGTACTTGTGTGCGATTTAATTCCATGTGCAGTAAATTGGAAGGAATTTTCAAACATATTGGTCTAACGGCTATGACACAATTAAGCATGGTGTGACATGGCATTTTAATTCCAAAAAAATAAAAAAATCAGAAACACATGAAACCTTGGTTGATGTAATGTCATGCCACCAAGATGATGTGGTAAAAAAGTTGGCATATTTAACCAAAGTTTGGACACACACCCCTCACAAACCAGAGCAACTCACTAGAAGGCTCGTGGTTCCGAGAGGGAACAATGCATGTTTGATGACGAACGGGAGATAGCTTCCTATTACGGCCTTTCAATTTTTTTCTACGTCTAACGTGCACTACTACAATTGTAATGTCAATTTTTTAAAATTCTAGGGGTCATTTGACCTTTTGAAGACATTTAAGTGATTTTCTACCCATTTAATGACCGTAATTCAAATTTGAACTACATCTACATGCAATGCGTAACCAAAGCGGTTTGAAAAATCATATTTGTGTACTTGTGTGCTAGTTAATTCCATGTGCAGTAAACTAGAAGGAATTTTCAAACATATTTGTATCACGACATGGACACATATGCATGAATACGTATGGATGGAGTGGCATGTCATTTTAATTCCAAAAAAATCAGAAACACATGAAACCTTGGTTGATGTAATGTCATGCCACCAAGATGATGTGGTAAAGAAATTGGCATGTTTAACGAAAGTTTGGACACACACCCCTCACAAACCGGAGCAACTCTCTAGAAGGTTCGTGGTTCCGAGAGGGAACAATGCATGTTTGATGACGAACGAGAGATAGCTTCCTCTTATGGCCTTAAAAAATTTTCAACGTCTAACATGCACTACTACAACTGTAATGTGAAATTTTGGAAAATTCTAGGGGTCATTTGACCTTTCAAAGACATTTAAGTGATTTTCTAACCATTTAATGACCGTAATTCAAATTTGAACTACATCTACATGCAACGCCTAACCAAAACGGTTTGAAAAACCATATCTGTGTACTTGTGTGCGAGTTAATTCTATCAGTAAATTAGAAGGAATTTTCAAATATATTGGTCTCACGAGATGGACACATGCATACGTATGCATGGAGTGACATGGCATTTTAATTCAAAAAAATAGAAAAATGATGAGAAACACATGAAACCTTGGTTGATGTAATGTCATGCCACCAATATGATGTGGTAAAGAAATTGGCATGTTTGACGAACGTTTGGACACACGCCCCTCACAAATCGGAGCAACTCGCTAGAAGGTTCGTGGTTTCGAGAAGGAACAATGCATGTTTGATGATGAATGGGAGATAGCTTCCTCTTACGGCCTTCAAATTTTTTCCTATGTTTAACGTGCACTAATATAACTGCCATGTGAAAATTTGGTAAATTTCAGGGGTCATTTGACCTTCCAAAGACATTTAAGTGATTTTCTAACCATTTAATGACCGTAATTCATATTTGAACTACATCTACATGCAATGCCTAACCAAAACGGTTTGAAAAATCATATTTTTGTGTACTTGTTTGTGAGTTAATTCCATGTGCAGTAAATTCGAAGGAATTTTTAAATATATTGGTGTCAAGGCATGGGCACATGCATGGAGTGCATGCCATGGCATTTTAATTCTGAAAAATTAAAAAATGATCTGAAAAACATGAAACCTTGCTTGATTTAATGTCATGCCACCAAGATGATGTGGTAAAAAAATTGGCCTGTTTGACGAAAGTTTGGACACACACCCCTCACAAACTGGAGCAACTCACTAGAAGGTTCGTGGTTCCGAGAGGGAACAATGCATGTTTGCTGACGAACATGAGATAGCTTCCTCTTACGACCTTCAAATTTTTTCCTACGTTTAACGTGCACTAATACAACTGTAATGTGAAATTTTGGAAATTTTAGGGGTCATTTGACCTTTTAAAGATATTTAAGTGATTTTCTAACCATTTAATGACCGTAATTCAAGTTTGAACTACATCTACATGCAACGCCTAACCTAAACGGTTTGAAAAATCATATTTTTGTGTACTTTTGTGTGAGTTAAAAAATCATTAGACGATGTAAATATATGGTGTTCAAAAAAGAAAATGTAAAGATCTGGCAAGACAACCGGCCCCCACACGATTGGCAGTCTATCTCGCGGCTCGAGGTTTGGTAGGTGAATGGCGGGGATCATTAATCAGACACGGTCCTGCATTGGAAACCGTCGGCTATTATGTTCACACACGGATTTTGGCTATTAGGTTCTGATACGTCCATTTTGCATCATGCTTTTATATCGATATTTATTGCATTATGGGCTGTTACTACACATTATGTCACAATACTTATGCCTTTTCTCTCTTATTTTACAAGGTTTACAAGAAGAGGGAGAATGCCGACAGCTGGAATACTGGGCTGGAAAAGTAGCAAATATTAGAGACCTATTCTGCACAACTCCAAAAGTCTTGAAACTTCACGGAGGCACGTTTTGGAATACATAAAAAATATTGGGCGAAGAAAGTACCGGAGGGGGGCCACCCACAATCCACGAGGGTGGGGGCGCGCCCTACCCCCCTAGGCACGCCCCCTGCCTCGTGGGCCCCCTGATAGGCCTCCGGTGCCCATCTTTGGCTATATGACGTCCTTCGCCCTAGAAAAAAATCACAAGCAAGCTCACGGGACGAAACTCCGCCACCACGAGGCGGAACCTTGGAAGAACCAATCTAGGGCTCCGGCGGAGCTGTTCTGCCGGGGAAACATCCCTCCGGGAGGGGGAAATCATCACCATCGATCCTATCATCGGGAGGGGGCCAATCTCCATCAACATCTTCACCAGCACCATCTCATCTCAAACCCTAGTTCATCTCTTGTATCCAATCTTTGTCTCAAAGCCTCATATTGGTACATATGGGTTACTAGTAGTGTTGATTACTCCTTGTAGTTGATGCTAGTTGGTTTATTCGGTGGAAGATCATATGTTCAGATCCTTTATGGATATTAATACCCCTCAGATTATGAACATGAATATGATTTGTGAGTAGTTACGTTTGTTCCTGAGGAAATGGGAGAAGTCTTGCTATAAGTAGTCATGTGAATTTGGTATTCGTTCGATATTTTGATGAGATGTATGTTGTCTCTCCTCTAGTGGTGTCATGTGAACGTCGACTACATGACACTTCACCATTATTTGGGCCTAGAGGAAGGTATCGGGAAGTAATAAGTAGATGATGGGTTGCTAGAGTGACAGAAGCTTAAACCCTAGTTTATGCGTTGCTTCGTAAGGGGCTGATTTGGATCCATATGTTTCATGCTATGGTTAGGTTTACCTTAACAATTCTTTTGTAGTTGCGGATGCTTGCAAGAGGGGTTAATCATAAGTGGGATTCTTGTACAAGGAAGGGCAGTACCCAAGCACTGGTCCACCCACATATCAAATTATCAAAGTAACGAACGCAAATCATATGAGCGTGATTGAGGGAGTCCTGGATTAGGGGGTCTCCGGACAGCCGGACTATATCCTTTGGCCGGACTGTTGGACTATGAAGATACGAGATTGAAGACTTCGTCCCGTGTCCGTATGGGACTCTACTTGGCATGGAAGGCAAGCTAGGCAATACGGATATGTATATCTCCTCCTTTGTAACCGACCTTGTGTAACCCTAGCCCCCTCCGGTGTCTATATAAACCGGAGGGTTTTAGTCCGTAGGACAACATACAATCATAGCATAGGCTAGCTTCTAGGGTTTAGCCTCTCCGATCTCGTGGTAGATCAACTCTTGTACTTCTCATATTATCAAGAATAATCAATCAGGATGTAGGGTTTTACCTCCATCAAGAGGGTCCGAACCTGGGTAAAACATCGTGTCCCCTGCCTCCTGTTACCATCCGCCTTAGACGCACAGTTCGGGACCCCCTACCCAAGATCCGCCGGTTTTGAGACCGACATTGGTGCTTTCATTGAGAGTTCCTCTGTGTCGTCACCGTTAGGCTTGATGGCTCCTTCGATCATCGATAGCGATGCAGTCCAGGGTGAGACTTTTCTCCCCGGACAGATCTTTGTATTCGGCGGCTTCTCATTGCGGGCCAACTCGCTTGGCCATCTAGAGCAGATCGAGAGTTACGCCCTGGCCACCAGGTCAGGTTTGGAAGCTTAAACTACATGACCGACATCCGCGGAGATTTGATCTTCGACGGATTCGAGCCCCCGTCGAGTGCGCCGCACGGTCACGATGAGCATGATTTAGCTCTGCCATCGGACAGTGTTCAGGAGACTGCACCGGCAACCGCTCCGACCCTCAATTCGGAGCCAATTGCGCCATCCATGGACGGGTTGATAGACTCCGCCACGGAGGCCGTATTCTCAGCGGCGATCGAGCTGAATATCGACCTTACCCTTCACGGGAGCCATGACGCCGAACTACCGGATTCTTCCCCGGCCATGGACTCCGTACCGCCTGCGCCCTTGCCTATCAAATCTGACTGGGCGCCGATCATGGAGTTCACCTCCGTGGATATCTTTCAGCACTCGCCCTTCGGCGACATATTGAACTCATTAAGGTCTCTCTCCCTGTCAGGAGAGTCCTGGCCGAACTATGTTCGGTAGGATTGGGATGCGGATGACGAAGAAATTCGCCGCCCACCCACCACCCACTTAGTAGCCACTATCGAAAATTTGACCGACATGCTCAACTTAGACTCCGAAGACATCGGCGGTATGGACGACGATGCGGGAGACGAAGAGGAACCACTGCCCACAGGGCACTGGACAACCACCTCATCATACGATATATACATGGTGGACACACCCAAAGAAGGCAATGGCGACGAGACAGCGGAGGATGACCCCTCCAAGAAGCAACCCAAGCGCCGACATCAGCGGCGCCGCTCTAAGTCTCGCCAAAGCAAAAGCGGTGACACTGGCACAGGAGATAATATCACTCCAGATAGTGCCGAAGACGACAACAATCCCCTCCAGTAAGATTTAGAGCAGGAGGATGGAGAAGCCAGCCCTCCCGAGAGAGCGGCAGATGGAGAGGCGAAGGATGAGAATTACATGCCTCCCTCCGAAGACGAGGCAAGCCTCGATGATGATGAATTTGTCGTGCCGGAGGACCCCGTCGAGCAGGAGCGCTTCAAGCGCCGGCTTATAGCCACGACAAATAGCCTTAAGAAAAAGCAGCAACAGCTTCAAGCTGATCAAGATTTGCTAGCTGAGAGATGGACTGAAGTCCTTGCGGCCGAGGAATATGAACTCGAACGCCCCTCCAAGAGTTACCCAAAGCGCAGGTTGCTACCCCGACTAGAGGAGGAAGCATTAAAACCTACATCTCCAGCATACGACGCGGTTGATCGGCCACCTCGTGGCCGCGACAAAGAGGCATTTCAGCCAAAAACACAGCTCGCACCCCGATGCCACTCAAATAAAAACGACAAGGCACGGGGAAACATGCTAGACCTGCGAGACGTATTGGAGGACAAAGAAAAACACGCAAGATCGATCTACGGATCACGAGAGCGCGCCACTACGCGAGACAATAACTGTCACGCCGGATACAGTAAAAGTAAATCCGGCCGGGCCGAACACAGCGGACAAGAATCATTCGAGCTGCGTCGCGACATAGCCCACTACAGAGGTGCCGCACACCCCATATGCTTCACAGACGAAGTAATGGATCACCAAATCCCAGAGGGTTTCAAACCCGTAAATATCGAATCATACGACGGCACAACATATCCTGTGGTATGGATCGAGGACTTCCTCCTGCACATCCACATGGCCCGCGGTGATGATCTACACGCCATCAAATACCTCCCACTCAAGCTCAAAGGACCAGCTCGGCATTGGCTCAACAGCCTGCCAGCAAAATCCATTGGCTGTTGGGAAGATCTGGAAGCCGCATTCCTCGATAACTTCCAGGGCACTTATGTGCGACCACCAGATGCCGATGACTTGAGCCACATAATTCAGCAGCCAGAGGAATCGGCCAGGCAATTCTGGACACGGTTCCTGACAAAGAAAAATCAAATCATCGACTGTCCGGATGCAGAGGCCCTAGCAGCTTTTAAGCACAACATCCGCGACGAGTGGCTCACCCGGCACCTTGGCTAGGAAAAGCCAAAATCTATGGCAGCCCTCATGACACTCATGACCCGCTTTTGCGCGGGAGAAGATAGCTGGCTGGCTCGCAGCAATAACATATCAAAGAACCACGGTACTTCAGATACCAAGGATAACAATGGCAGGTCACGTCACAACAAACATAAGTGCTGCGTCAACAACGACAATACCGAAGATACGACAGTCAATGCCGGATTCAGAGGCCCTAAACCCGGTCAGCGGAAAAAGCCATTCAAAAGAAGCACTCCGGGCCCGTCCAGTTTGGACCGTATACTCGATCGCTCATGCCAAATACATGGCACTCCCGACAAGCCAACCAACCACACCAACAGGGAGCGGAAGCGTGTGTTAAGGGATGTATATGCGTTGGAGCCAGTCGCCCCAAAGTTCAACCCATGGTCCTCCTGTCCGATCACCTTCGATCGCAGGGACCATCCCACTAGTATCCGTCATGGCGGATTTGCCGCACTGGTCCTAGACCCAATCATCGACGGATTTCACCTCACTCGAGTCCTCATGGACGGTGGCAGCAGCCTGAACCTGCTTTATCAAGACATAGTGTGCAAAATGGGTATAGACCCCTCAAGGATCAAACCCACAAAAACGAGCTTCAAAGGCGTCATACCAGGTGTAGAGGCCCATTGCACAGGCTCAGTCACACTGGAAGTGGTCTTCGGATCCCTGGATAACTTCTGAAGCGAGGAGTTAATCTTCGGTATAGTCCCGTTCCGCGGTGGCTATCATGCACTGCTCGGGCGAACCACATTTGCGAGATTCAACGCGGTACCGCACTATGCATATCTCAAGCTCAAGATGCCAGGACCTCGGGGGGTCATCACAGTCAATGGAAACACAGAGCGCTCTCTCCGCACGGAGGAGCACACTGCGGCCCTCGCAGCAGAAGCGCAAAGCAGCCTCTTAAGGCAATCCACCAGTTCGGCGATTAAAGACCCGGACACCTTCAAGCGCGCCCGGAGTAATCGGCAACAAGACCGCCTGGCATGTTCCGAGCTCGCATAGCAATGCGGCCCCCACCCCAGTCCCAGCCAAACGGTGAAATCCATGCCACACATGCATAATTACGCATTGAAAATACCATGGGCACAGGTGGGGAGGGGGGCATGACTACAGCACGCCCCAAGACGCGGCTCAACCTCACTAGGGCCTTCCTGCTTTGTTATTTTTCTCTCTTTCAGGACTTTAATCTCTGGAAACCCCGTCCGGCAGTACGATTGCCGGACACACGATGCAACAACCTAGGAGGCAGAAAGCTACGTCGCACCGCGGAACTCCCAAGTGGTCTCTGACAACAAGTGAAATACCTGCTTTAAATACCATTCCTCAGCTTGCCCTTGGAGGGGACATGTCAAATAGTCCTACTTTTTGCTTATCACACTACTTGTATCATTCTACTTTGACGCACCTTTTTGAATAAACAATGCATAGCACTAGACTATTACCGCATACTCTATTCCTTTTTTTATACATATATGTTCATTCATGACATTCAGCACCCGTACACTCTGGTACGGCCAATACGCCAGGGGCTTAAGCGTACCCCATAATACGGCGTGAGAAGTCCGAACACTTTCGACAGTGCGGCACCCCGAACTTATAGCATTATATGCATCAACTCTGAATCATGTCTTGGGTCAATAGTTGGGTTTGCCCGGCTCCCATGTTTTAGTACCTTACGTTCTGCTATATCGGCTAAGGTAGCACTGGGAGAACTACTGCGATTGTGCCCCGGTTCACCTAGGCTAAGCACCTCAATAGAGAAAGCTAAAACTGACTGTCATGATAAGGCGAGAGCTGGTCGCTGTTCGAGAGGTTTCGAGTCCCTAAAGACTTATGCCGCTTAGAGCGAGGAGTCGGCTTTGTCCGGCTTAAGGCGTGTATAGTGCCCTAAATTCGGCCTTCCGAACACTAGGGGCTTCGCCAAAATTTAAAATTGTAGACTTCTATGGCTAAGTGAGAGTGATAAAGCATTATAGTCCAATTGCCTTGTTCGTTGTGCTGAGCACCTCCCTCGAAGGACCCAACAGTGGGAAAAGGAGTGCTCAAATTTATCCCGAACACCCCAGCACTCATGGCATGGGGGCATAAGCCGACGACTGGACATCTCTCAGATTTGATAAACAGCCGCACAGAAGGTAATATTTTAAATTCAAACAAGCATTGCATAGCTCATATGAACAAGTTTTCATAATACAGGATCACACGAGCAAGTTGATTAAAAAATTACATCCTTCGTACACTCGTCCGCCACAAGACAGGCACCCTTCAGGACACCCTCATAATACATTTCGGGGTGGCGATGCTCCTTGCCCTGCGGCAGCCCCTCCTTAACCAGCTTCTCAGCGTCCATCTTGGCCCAGTGCACCTTTGCACGGGCAAAAGTCTGGCGTGCACCTTCGATGCAGATGGACCGCTTGATGACTTCCAGCCGTGGGCAGGCATCTACAAGCCGCCTCACCAGGCCGAAGTAGCTGTTGGGAAGGGAGTCGCCAGGCCACATCCGGACTATAAGGCCCTTCATGGCCTGTTCGGCCGACTTGTGCAGCTCGACCAGGTGCTTCAGCTGGTCGCTCATAGGCATCAGGTGTTCGGTCCCAGTATACTGAGACCAGAACAACTTCTCCGTCGAGCTTCCCTCCTCGGCCTGGTAATACTTCGCGGCATCCGACACACTGCGGGGCAAATCTGCGAATGCTCCTAGAGAGCTCCGGACTTGGGTAAGTAATAAGTAATTTACTTTCACATGCTTGCTTTGCATATTGAATGCCTTACCCGCCGCTATCTTCCTCATCGCCTCAATTTTCTAGAGGGCCTTTTGGGCTTCAGCCTTGGCATGCTTTGTGCTCTCAAGTGCCGCGGCAAGCTCGGACTCTCACGTCTCCGAGTCAAGCTCCAAAGCCTCGTGCTTCTTCACGACAGCCTGGAGCTCTTGCTACACCTCGCCCACCCGTGCCTCTTGTTTTTCCTACTCGGTGCGCTCCTTGGCCGCTTTGTTTTCGGCCTCGGACAGCGCTTGCCTCAGGGTCGCCACTTCGGTCGTGGCCCCTAGCACATTCATGATGATCCTGTCAGTTCACAACCACATTTTCTTTTTTATATAGACAAGGTATTACTTACCTTTGTTCTCCTCGAGCTGGCTCTTGGCAAGCCCGAGCTCTTTCTTGGACCGCTCGAAGTTCTGCTTCAGTGCGGCGACCTCCGCAGTCAGTGCGGCAGAGGTCGGCAGCGAAGCCTGCATACGCATACAGACATACTTATATTAGACTCCTGCAGATTTTTTTTGATCCTCCATTCGGCTTTTCTTTGTGAACACCAAACAGAGCATCAGGGGCTACTGTCTATGTGGTAATATTTTTCCTATATTTTAAATACTTACCTCAAAGCCTGTTAGAAGGCTGGTACAGGCTTCAGTCAGTCCGCTCTTGGCGGACTGAACCTTCTTGATCACCGCACTCATAATAGTGCGGCGCTCTTCGTCGATGGAAGCGCCGCGAAGCGCTCCCAGCAGATTGTCCGGTGCCTCTGGATGGACAGAGGTCACCGGCACGGACGGCTTACCCCTCTTGGCAGGGGGCCGCCTGCCCGAGTCCGGAACCACTAGAGGTTCTGGCACGGTGTCCGGCTGCGGGCCGAACTCGGAGCCCCTGGGAGCCCTGCTCCCTTTGCTCCTGGAGTCCGCAAGGTCGCCTTGAGGCGCCTCTGGGACTATCTCCCCCGGCCCGGTGCCCCTTGAGACAGTACCTCAGCATTGTCCGTAGGGCAAGGAGAGGTGGCGGTTGGAAGTGTATCACTATCCATGTCCGACGAACCGAAGGAACCATCCGACGATGATACGTCGATACGAGCTTGGGGCGGACTGCATAATCATATTCGACGTTAGGAGAAGCAGTGCAACAAAAGTATGCTATGAGTTACTCTGGTATCCGAATACTTACGACTTCGTCAGGGGCTTGGCCCTGAGCAGCCACTCATCTTCGCCGTCGGCGGCGGTGGTGGAACAGTCCGGAAGGAGAGTCCTTCCCTTCTTGGACCCTTCGGCCTCCCCGATTGGGGCGGCCTTCCTTTTCTTGTCTCCCCCGGCTAGAGGGGGAGAATCTTCATCTTCCTTCTCCTCGTTTTCATGGGAGGAGTACGTCTCGGAGTTATCGGACGATGAGTCCGATACCACCTGGCGCCGGGAACTCTTTCGGGTTCCCTTGGCCTTCTTCTTGGTCTTCTCCGGCACCTCATAAGGAGACGGAGTCCGCATCTCCGTCAGGAGAGCATTCGCAAGGTCTTCGGGCAGAGGGGCCGGACAGTTAATCTGCTCCGATGTCTCCACCCAGTCCTGTCAAAGGCATGGGAGCTCAGACCCCGCACATGGTTAAGCTATGGGAAATAAATACCCTGCCAGATGTACAGAACTTACCGGGTTCGCAAGGCGCTTCGTGCTTAGCCCGCGGTCCTCGGTAAGGGAAGGAGGGACCTCGGCGCCCTTGAACAACACCTTCCAGACATCCTTATGCGTCGTGTCGAAGAGCTCACGTAGAGTCTGGTGCTGGGCCGGGTCGAACTCCCATAAGTTGAAATCCCGTTGTTGACACGGGAGGATCCGACGGAAGAGCATGACCTGGACTATGTTGAGAAGCTTAAGTTTCTTGCTTGTCATATTCCGGATACACTTCTGGAGTCCTTCCAGCTCCACCGAAAAGCCCCAAGACAGGCCCTTCTCCTTCCAGGAAGTGAGCCGCGTGGGGACTCCAGATCGAAACTCGGGGGCCGCCACCCAGTTGGTGTCGCGTGGCTCGGTGATGTAGAACCACCCCGATTGCCACCCCTTTACGGTCTCCAGGAAGGAACCCTCGAGCCATGTAACGTTGGGCATTTTGCCCACCATGGCTTCACCGCATTCCGCTTGTTGGCCGCCTACTACCTTCGACTTGATATTGAAGGTCTTCAGCCATAGGCCGAAGTGGGGCCGGATGCGGAGGAAAGCCTCGCACACGACGATGAACGCTGAGATGTTGAGGATGAAATTCGGGGCCAGATCATGAAAATCCAGCCCATAATAGAACATGAGGCCGCAGATGAATGGATGGAGGGGAAACCCCAGTCCGCGGATGAAATGGGGGAGGAAAACCACCCTTTCGTGAGGTTCTAGGGTAGGGACGATCTGCCTTGTGACTGGCAGCCAGTGCGCGATGTCCGCGGCTATGTATCCGGCTCCACGTAGTTTTTTAATGTGTCCCTCCGTGACGGAGGAGGCCATCCACTTGCCTCCCGCTCCGGACATGTTTGGAGAGAGTTGAGGAGAAGGATGTGGACTTGGGCGCTGGAGCTCGAGTGCGCGAGAATGGATGAGCAAGGAGGAAGAAGGCATGGGTAGGAAAAGGTGAGATCTTATCCCTTTATAAGGGCGGACTAAACTATGCGCCCCCACTAGCCTGGTAAAACTCGCTTATCCCCAAGCGCCGTAATTGATAGCGTGGTTGGGTTACCCATGTCCGTATTGATGATAATCTCGTAATAAGGGGGAACACGATCTCTGCTTTGACAAGACGTGTCAAGAAACCGCCTCGCATTATGTGCGGGGCTGGTTAAAGAAAAACGGTTCAAATAATTACCGGACCGTGGCATGATGTCATGCTGCCAAAACGTGTCAGCAGATTAGATTTGTGGAAATATTATTCTCTCTACGGTGGTATGTGGAACTTATTTTGCAGGGTCGGACACTATCCTTGTATTCAAACTCTTCCGTGGTGTATTCGGAGGAGGAACCCGCCTTGCAATGCCGGAGACAACACTGCATGCCGGACTCATCGTCATTGAAGCCTGGTCCAGGGGCTACTGAGGGAGTCCTGGATTAGGGGGTCTCCGGACAGCCGGACTATATCCTTTGGCCGGACTATTGGACTATGAAGATACGAGATTGAAGACTTCGTCCCGTGTCCGGATGGGACTCTACTTGGCGTGGAAGGCAAGCTAGGCAATACGGATATGTATATCTCCTCCTTTGTAACCGACCTTGTGTAACCCTAGCCCCCTCGAGTGTCTATATAAACCGGAGGGTTTTAGTCTGTAGGACAACATATAATCATACCATAGGCTAGCTTCTAGGGTTTAGCCTCTCCGATCTCGTGGTAGATCAAATCTTGTACTACTCATATTATCAAGAATAATCAAGCAGGACGTAGGGTTTTACCTCCATCAAGAGGGCCCGAACCTGGGTAAAACATTGTGTCCCCTGCCTCCTGTTACCATCCGCCTTAGACGCACAGTTCGGGACCCCCTGCCCGAGATCCGCCGGTTTTGACACCGACAGTGATGAAAACTAGCTTGACGATAATTCCCATGTGTCCTCGGGAGTGCTTTCCTTCATATAAGAGTTTGTCTAGGCTTGTACTTTGCTACAAAAAGGATAGGGCCATCTTGCTGCACCTTGTTTACTTTTATTACTTGTTACCCGTTACAAATTACCTTATCACAAAACTATCTGTTACCGATAATTTCAGTGCCTGCAGAGAATACCTTACTGAAAACTGCTTATCATTTCCTTCTGCTCCTCGTTGGGTTCGACACTCTTAATTATCGAAAGGACTACTACTTATATTGAGAAACCACCTTTCCCTGTTAGAATAAAAGATCATGCTAAAGCTTCAGCAGTGGTTCGTAAGAGTAATACTAGAACACCTACACTATCTGAGTAAATTAAAGTTGAACCTAGTATTGCTATGGTTAAAGATCTCTTGGGCGATAATATTGATGGGCATGTTATTTACTTCTGTGATGAAGCTGCTAGAATTGCTAGACCTGACACTAAGAATAAACATAGACCTATTGTAGGCATGCTTGTTATTTCTGTTATAATAGGAGATCATTGCTATCATGGCTCATGTGATATGGGTGCTAGTGCAAGTGCAATACCTCATTCCTTATACAAAGAAATTATGCATGATATTGCACGTGCTGAGATAGAGGAAATTGATGTTACAATTAAGCTTGCCAATAGAGACACTATTTCACCAGTTGGGATTGTTAGAGATGTTGAAGTTTTGTGTGGGAAGGTTAAATATCCTGCTGATTTTCTTGTTCTTGGTTCCCCACAAGGTAACTTTTGTCCCATTATATTTGGTAGACCCTTCTTGAATACTGTTAATGCTAGGATAGATTGCAAAAAGGATGTTGTTACTATTGGATTGGGGGATATGTCTCAAGAGTTTAATTTTGCTAAATTTTGTAGACAACCCCATGATGAAGAATTGCCTAGTAAAGATGAAATTATTGGTCTTGCTTCTATTGCCGTGCCTCCTAATGATCCTTTAGAACAATATTTGCTCGACCATGAAAATGATATGTTTATGAATCAAAGAAGGGAAATAGATGAAGTGTTCTTTAAGCAAGGACCTATTTTGAAACACAACTTTCCTGTTGAAATTCTAGGGGATCCTCCTCCAGCCAAGGGTGATCCCGTGTTTGAGCTTAAACCATTACCTGATACTCTTAAATATGCTTTTCTTGATGAAAATAAGATATATCCTATTATTACTAGTGCTAACCTTTCAGAGCAGGAAGAAGAGAAATTATTGAAAACTCTGAAGAAGCACTGTGCTGCTATTGGATATACTCTTGATGATCTTAAGGGCATTAGTCCCACTCTATGCCAGCATAAAATAAGATTGGAGAAAGACTCTAAACCGGTTGTTGATCACCAATGACGGTTAAATCCTAAGATGAAAGAAGTGGTAAGAAATGAAATACTAAAGCTTCTGGAGGCAGGTATAATTTATCCCGTTGCTGATAGTCAGTGGGTAAGTCATGTCCATTGTGTCCCTAAGAAGGGATGTATTACTGTTGTTCCTAATGATAAAGATGAATTGATCCCACAAAGAATTGTTACATGTTATAGAATGGTAATTGACTTCCGCAAATTAAATAAAGCCACTAAAAAGGATCATTACCCTTTACCTTTTATTGATCAAATGCTAGAAATATTATCCAAACATACACATTTTTCTTTCTAGATGGTTATTCTGGTTTCCCTCAAATACCTGTGTCAAAAGAGGATCAAGAAAAGACAACTTTTACTTGCCCTTTCAGTACCTTTGCTTATAGACGTATGCCTTTTGGTTTATGCAATGCACCTGCTACCTTTCAAAGATGTATGACTGCTATATTCTCTGACTTTTGTGAAAAGATTGTTGTGGTTTTCATGGATGATTTCTCCGTTTATGGAACTTCTTTTTATGATTGCTTAAGCAACCTTGATCGAGTTTTGCAGAGATGTGAAGAAACTAATCTTGTCTTGACTTGGGAGAAGTGCCACTTTATGGTTAATGAAGGTATTGTCTTGGGGCATAAAATTTCTGAAAGAGGTATTGAAGTTGATAAAGCTAAAGTTGATGCTATTGAAAAGATGCAGTGTCCTAAGGATAATAAAGGTACAAGAAGTTTCCTTGGTCATGCCAGTTTTTATAGGAGGTTCATTAAAGACTTCTCAAAAATTTCCAGGCCTCTGACTAATCTCTTACAAAGAGATGTTCCTTTTGTCTTTGATGATGATTCGGTAGAAGCATTTGAAATACTTAAGAAAGCCTTGATTTCTGCACCCATTGTTCAGCCTCCTAATTGGAATTTACCATTTGAAATTATGTGTGATGCTAGTGATTATGCTATAGGTGCTGTTCTAGGACAAAGAGTTGATAAGAAATTAAATGTTATCCAATATTCTAGTAACACTCTAGACAGTGCCCAAAGAAATTATGCTACTACTGAAAAAGAATTTTTAGCAGTTGTATTTGCTTGTGATAAGTTTAGACCTTATATTGTTGATTCTAAAGTAACTGTTCACACTGATCATGCTGCTATTAAATATCTTATGAAAAGGAAAGATGCCAAACCTAGACTTATTAGATGGGTTCTCTTTCTATAAGAATTTGATTTGCATATTATTGATAGAAAGGGAGCTGAGAACCCCGTTGCAGACAACTTGTCTAGGTTAGAGAATGTTCTTGATGACCCACTACCTTTTGATGATAGCTTTCCTGATAACAATTAGCTATCATAAATGCTTCTCATACTGCTCCATGGTATGCTGATTATGCTAATTACATTGTTGCTAAATTTATACCACCTAGTTTCACATACCAGCAAAAGAAAAAGTTTTTCTATGATTTAAGACATTACTTCCAGGATGACCCACACCTTTATAGAGAAGGATTAGATGGTGTTACTAGACGTTGTGTACCTGAGCATGAACAGGAACAGATCCTACACAAGTGTCACTCCGAGGCTTATGGAGGACACCACGCTGGAGATAGAACTGCGCATAAGGTATTGCAATCCGGTTTTTATTGGCCTACTCTTTTTAAAGATGCTCGTGAGTTTGTCTTGTCTTGTGATGAATGTCAAAGAATTGGTAATATTAGTAGACGTCAAGAAATGCCTATGAATTATTCACTTGTTATTGAACCATTTGATGTTTGGGGCTTTGATTATATGGGACCGTTTCCTTCCTCTAATGGGTATACACATATTTTAGTTGTTGTTGATTACGTTACTAAGTGGGTAGAAGCTATTCCAACTAGTAGTGCTGATCATAACACCTCTATTAAGATGCTTAAAGAAGTTATTTTTCTCATGTTTGGAGTCCCTAGATACTTAATGACAAATGGTGGTTCACATTTTATTCATGGTGCTTTTTGTAAGATGCTTGCTAAGTATGATGTTAATCGTAGAATTGCATCTCCGTATCACCCGCAGTCTAGTGGTCAAGTAGAACTGAGTAATAGAGAGCTTAAATTAATTTTGCAAAAGACTGTTAATAGATCTAGAAAGAATTGGTCCAAGAAACTTGATGATGCATTATGGGCCTATAGAACTGCATATAAAAATCCTATGGGTATGTCTCCGTATAAAATGGTTTATGGAAAAGCATGTCACTTACCTCTCAAACTAGAACATAAGGCATATTGGGCCATTAAAGAGCTCAACTATGATTTCAAACTTGCCGGTGAGAAGAGGCTTTTTGACATTAGCTCACTTGATGAATGGAGAACCCAGGCTTATGAAAATGCCAAACTGTTTAAAGAAAAGGTTAAAAGATGGCATGACAAAAGGATACAAAAGCGTGAGTTTAATGTAGGTGATTATGTTTTGCTATACAACTCTCGTTTAAGATTTTTGCAGGCAAACTCCTCTCTAAATGGGAAGGTCCTTACGTTATCGAGGAGGTATATCGTTCTGGTGCTATAAAAATCAACAACTTCGACGACACAAATCCAAGGGTGGTGAATGGTCAAAGAATCAAACATTATATCTCAGGTAATCCTATAAATGTTGAAACTAATGTTATTGAAACCATAACCCCGAAGGAATATATAAGGGACACCTTCCAGAACGTTTCAGCCTCCGAAAAGGAATAGGTATGTGGTACGGTAAGTAAACCAACTCCAAAACAATTCTAATAGCAATTTTTCTCCGTTTTGGAATATTTAAGAAAATAGGAAAATAAGAAGCAGTCCGGAAAGGACACGAGGCATCCACGAGGGTGGAGGGCTCGCCCCTGCCTCGTGGGCACCTCGTGCGCTCTCCAGACTCCGTTTTTTGTGCGATACTTCTTTTGGTCGGTAAAAATCCATCATATAATCTCCCGAAGGTTTTGACCACCGTACCATGCAAATATCCTTTGTTTTTGTTTCAAGATGTTTTTCTGACAGATCTAGATCACCATGACGTCTCCAAGTGCCCCCACGGACAAGTTCTTCAAGAAGGTCATCAACCCCTACCTCGCAGAAGTGCTACAACATCCTCAAACCATTGAGATGCGTGAGGGGTTGCTGCACATCCGCGATGTTGAGGGACCAAGGAGGACCGGAAGTGTGGAGACAAGGCTTGAGGAAATGGAGCAACAAGTTTTCAAGTGCTAGGAGATGGTGGAACATGGACTCGACGCCAATCATATAATGACCACGGAGTTCACCAACAGCCACAAGCTAGATGCCAAGAACATTGGGGAGGCCATCTTCAAGCTTCACGAGAAAATTGAGCGCCTCCAAGCCCAGATCTATGACCTACAAAACCAAAACTATGAGTATGAATATAGATTCAAGAGGATGAGTTTGGCTGCAGATTTGAGGATCCTGGAGACTCGATCATCCTTTTATGATGGTGAGCCTATGCCTTGGAAGATGCACGACGAGCCTACATCATCAACAAATCCACCATCACCACCCCTGAGGAAAGAGATATAAACACATGGGTATCGGCACTCCCCTTGGCAACTACCAAGCTTGGGGGAGTGCCCCGGTATCGTATCACCATCACACTTTTATCTTTACCATTTTTCTTAGTTCGATCCTTTTGGTTATATCTTGATCTAGTTGAATAAAGTTTTAGTATGATTTAGTTTTGAGTTTTGCTTTATGATCCTTCTATGTAATTGAGTACGTGAGCTATATTTATAATAAAGATTAGTGTTGAGTCAAGGGCTTGGTTATCTTTCTATGATCTTGAGGGAATAAAAATAAAAGAGAAGAGAAAGAATAAAAAGAAATAAAGAGATCATATGGATCTTATGGAGAGTAATGACTTCACATATAAAAAGTATGATGAATAAAAGTTGTTGAGAGTTGACAAACATAGTTTTGGTCATCGTTGCAATTAATAGGAAGTAATAAAGAAAGAGAGGTTTTCACATATAAATATACTATCTTGGACATCTTTTATGATTGTGAGCACTCATTAAAATATGACATGCTAAAAAGTTGAGGTTGGACAAGGAATACAACATAATGGGTTATGTTTTCTTACATCCGAAATAAATTATATTGTCATGGATCATCCAACATGTTGAGCTTTCCTTCCCCCCTCATGCTAGCCAAATTCTTTGCACCAAGTAGAGATACTACTTGTGCTTCCAAATATCCTTAAACCCAGCTTTGCCATGAGAGTCCACCATATCTACCTATGGATTGAGTAAGATCCTTCAAGTAAGTTGTCATTGTTGCAAGCAATAAAAATTGCTCTCTAAATATATATGATTTATTAGTGTGGAGAAAATAAGCTTTATACGATCTTGTGGTGTAGCGACCCGACCTCAAACTGTCAAGTCTCTGTGCTTCAGTGTCATCCCTGGATCGGTAATGCTGACACACACAGTACTCGAAGGATTTATAACAGAGTAGCAATCACACACTTATTACATCAAATGTCTCAAAAGAGAACTTATTACAATAAATATGGCTTAAGGCCATACGATAACAGCGGAAGGCTTGGAAGATAAAGTGAGTCCATCAACTCCAAAAGCATAGCTGAGCTGCACGGAAACGACCTAACAAACCTTACCCCTCGTCTGAAAAGTCTGCAACATAATACGTTGCAGCCTGAAAACGGGCCAGCACATGGAATATGCTGGCAAACTAACACAGTAGAGCAAGAACAGAATAATGCTATCACTACATGCATATTTGGCTGGTGGAAAGCTCTATGGTTATAGTTTTTTGCGAAAAGCCAATTTGTCCCTACAACAAAGGAATAGATTTTACTTAACTATCATGGTAGTTGAAACATCATTGAGAAGGTTCCTCCAACTCAATCCCAATTAAAGTGGTTAACAACCCAACAATATTATTTAATAGTGATGAGGCACTTATGATACTCCAAGTAATAGATACTCAAGATGTGCATAACCGGGGACACGACTAACCATGATTAGTTTATACACTATGCAGAGTTTTGCACACTTTTCCCCACAAGACTCGATCTCCTCCGTTGGATTTCTCGCACTTCATGGTGTTTGAGAAACGTATGACCGAGACACAATCTTTCAGAAGCATTAAACCCTTACTCCGGGCAGACCATACCAACCTACATCCCTCTACCTACTGATCCACCTCTTCGGGAGCTTCACGCAACTTACTCAACTATGCTAGAGCCCATAATAGCTTGTGGCTGCACACGGAAGTTTCTAGCATGAAAATATCTCAGTTCCCTTTGCCTGGGTGGCGGACCATAGGATTATCACACGGGTACTCCGGGATATCCTATGATAACACTGGATTCCCAGGTGCCCAACAAACAATCCACCCAGATGTGTATTCAAGTTGCCACCTTAAGTTGAACCCTTAATTAACAATCTCACATCTGCCATGGATTTCAGTCACCCAAACCATGTCTACGAGCATAGCATAGCAATATAAGCAATACGTAGAAGTAACTCCCCGGGTTTGAATATAACAGGGCAATAGGTTCTACCTCATCAACTACTTCCCAACCCACATGTTAATCACATCCTAACCATGCAATGTTTGAGGATTGGAACTAATGCATAAAAATTGGGTGATAAAGGGGTATGATCAAAGTGTTACTTGCCTTGCTGATGATCCGCAAAACCTAGGGACTCGTAGTAGCACGCTTCACACTCTGGGTGTTCTATCGCAAACGAACAATAGCATACATAAGCAATCAAGCAAAGAAACACGGGTAAATCTCAAATAAGAAGATCTAACCAGAAAGTTCAACTTAAGAACTCCGGTTTGCGAAAAGAATCAAATCAAACGGAGCAACCAAACTCAAACTGTGAAAGAAAAAAGATCCGTTTACTAATCTAGACTAAAGTCAAATTTTACAGTACCAAAATCATGTTCAAGTTGATTAAACGGAAAGAGGGTTTCGAGACGAAGATCTAGGCGCTTGAATCGCCTGATTCCGATAAACGAGCGAAAAGATAAACTGAAACAAAAACCGGATCAGAAAGCGCGATTGAAAATAATTGCGGAAAATCCGAGAAAAAGAAAACTGACGAACAGGCTAACGAACGAACGTTCGTTGTCTGTAACTAATGAGCGAAAGCCATTCGTTAAAACAAATGTACGGACAAACGTCCGCAAAGTAACTAAACCGAGAAAAACTGGCGAAATGATCTAAAAAACGAACTAGGGTTTCTAAAAAAACCGGACCGGTTTTTCTTAAAAAAAATCGAACGACACTTGTACCTCCAGCGAGGTCCGGCAAGAGGGTTTCGAGACAAAGATCTAGGCGTTTCGAGACAAAGTTGCCGCCTTCTCCTGACATAACATGTCTAAGGAATCCAACTTCCTTCAACCAAAACTCAGATTTGCTGAACTTGGCATACAACTGGTGTTCCCTGAGTTTCTCGAGAACTAAACGCAAATGCTCTTCGTGCTCTTCCTCATTCTTCGAGTATACCATTATATCATCAATGAACAACACAACAAACTTCTCCAAATATTCCATGAACACCTTGTTCATCTTGCTCATGAAATAGGCAGGGGCATTAGTCAATCCAAACGACATGACCGTATATTCATACAACCCGTATCGTGTGGTGAATGATGTCTTTGGTATGTCCTTCTCTCGTATATTGAGCTGGTGATATCTAGATCGCAGATTGATCTTTGAAAACACCTTGCCTCCTTGCAGCTGGTCAAACAAATCATTGATCATCGGCAGTGGGTATTTGTTCTTGATCGTCACCTCATTTAACACACGATAATCAACAACCATTCTTAGATACTTATCCTTCTTCTCGACCAAAAGCACTGGGGCTCCCCATGGTGATGAGCTCCGTCGAATGTAACCCTTCTCCAATAACTCCTTGATCTGTTTCTTAATCTCCTCCAGATCATTTGCAGGCATCCGATATGGTCGCTTCGATATAGGCCCGGTGCCTGGCAATAGCTCTATCAAAAACTCGATGTCTCGATCTGGTGGCATGCCTGGTAACTCCTCTGGAAAAACATCCGGGTAATCCTTGACTACAGGCACTTCCTCCTAAACAATTCCCGTGAGGGTATTCACTTGGCTACTCCTTGGCGCATGCCTAGATACATACTTGATCCTTTTTCCCTCAGGGGTGGTGAGACAAATTGACTTACTAACATAGTCAATGCTTCCTCCGTACTTTAACATCCAGTCCAAGCCTAATATCACATCCAATCCTTGTGACTCCAAGATTATTAGGTTGGACGAAAAAACATGGCTACCAATGGTTAAGGGTATCTGGTCGCACCATCGACTAGCCATATACTCTGCTCCAGGTGAACTTACTAACAGATGGGTCCTAAGGGTTTGGGTTGGTAGTTTAAACTTATCCAGGAATTCCCTTGATATGTATGAATGCGATGCACCAATATCAAAAAGAAAAAGGGCGGTAAAAGACTTAACCAAAAACTTACCAATAACTGCGTCTGGCTGCTCTTCAACCTCCTCCATGTTGACGTGGTTCACTTGTCCTTTGTTGAATGGATTGGACTTCTTTCCAGCGCTCCCATTGCCGTTTCCATTCTTCGCTTCAGGGCACTCTGTGGCATAGTGTCCAGTCTTCCCGCACTTGAAACAAGTAACGTGGCTTAGGTCTCTCTTGGTGGGTGTGGCTGGATTGGAACGGTTCTGATTGTTGCTTGCTCCATTCCCATTCCCATTCCTTGGGCTAGTATGATTATGGTTACTTCCTCCACTGTGGGTGTGGCCTCCATGGTTATGAACAAGTCCTCCCATGTTCGGGGTTAGGCGAGGCTTCTGCCGAGCTCCTGAATTATACCTTCCTTGTCCATACTTCCTCTTACGGCTCTCAATCTGCTGCTGCTTCCCTTCAATCATAAGAGCCTTATCTACCAACTCCTGGTAGTTGTTAAATGTTGCCACCATCAACTGCATGCTCATCTCATCATTCAGCCCTTCCATAAACTTCTCCTGCTTTGCGGCATCTGTGGCCAGATCGTCAATGGCATAGCGAGATAACTTGCTAAACTCATCCGCGTACTGAGCCACAGTACGGTTCCCCTGGCGTAAGTTGCGAAACTCACACTTCTTCATACTCATAGCTCCAGTTGAGACATGGGCCATACGGAAAGCTTGCTGAAACTGATCCCATGTAACAGTGGCTATAGGGTAGGTGACAGTGTAATTCTCCCACCATGAGGCTGCTGGTCCATCCAACTGATGTGCGGCAAAACGCACCTTCTCAGCATCTGTACATCCTGCAGTGGTTAACTCCCTTCCAATCCTACGGAGCCAATCGTCTACCACTATTGGCTCGGTGCTACTGGAAAACACCGGCGGCTGCAACCTCAGAAAACGGGATAAGTTATCAACTGGTGGTGGTGGCGGTGGATTGTTGTTATTGTTGTTGTTGCCTTAGTTCTGAACTACCAACTGCATCAAGGTATTCTGCTACTGGATCAACTGAGTGAGCTCTGGTGGGAAAGTGAATCTGGGGTCACGTCTCGGAGGCATCTGATGGGTTTAGAGGGGAGAGATTAGAATAGAATGAGGTCTAATGAGAAAACACTACCCATATACACATGAGACAAACACAACCATTTCACTCAATCAAGCAAGCAAGGGCATACAATCGATCTAACTATCATTACAAAAGTGCTCGGACTATACTATATACATGGTGGAATACTACTACTGATGTGGTGGTCTACTAAAAATATTCCTCGGTTGAAGACTCCATGATGTCTGCTCCCGCTTCGTGTTCATAGTCATCATCGCTATCGCCGGGGTCCGTGTCGGTGTCGTCGATGATGATGTAGTCCTCCGGGCGAATCTCCTTGGGTTCTTCGTCTTCTCCTCCTGGTGCGGGGTCTCCCATGAATACTCCTAGCTTCCTTTCCAGATCGTCATTCTTCTCCACTAGTACGACGATTTCCTCCTCATAATCTTCACGAGTAGCCTTGAGTTCTTCCTCCAGTTCCGTGATCCTAGCCATCGCCTTCTTCAGGTCTATCATTCATGCGCACATCTGGTTCTCCTGGCGACGAATGTGTTGATTTAACTCCTGGATGAAAGCTGCAATTGATCTATCCTTCCTGGTGCTGATCATCTCCCATTGCTCATCTCGGCGCCCACAAATCTGATAGATAGTATCCTTAAGCGCCTTATGATAAACTTCTCCAATGCGTCCCATGGTGATGTGAGTTGCCATACTCTTCCCTAGACTCTAGGTTGGTGCATCGAAGGAAAACTCTATGGGCTTAGTGACTGGCGTGAATGTCCTTCCTGGAACTTGAACTTGAATCATCCATCGCTCCTCTTCTGGTAAAGTGGCGTTGTAAGTCCCGGTGAAGCCTGGTATTCCAATGTTCAGGTACCTAGTGACTTCCTTCAAGTGTCGTCCAAAGGGGGCGTCTTCATCCGGTTGTGCAAACTTGTTCCTTGCATCCGCCATCCTAAAGAGTAGAAAATGGAGAGGAGTCAGAAATGAGAAGAGAATAGTGATCTAGGGTTTTAGCTTAGTGGTCATGTCCTACACTCAGCGCGTGCTCTGATACCATCTTGTAGCGACTCGACCTCAAACGGTCAAGTCTATGTGCTTTAGTGTCATCCCTGGATCGGTAATGCTGACACACACAATACTCAAAGGATTTATAATAGAGTAGCAATCACACACTTATTACATCGAATGTCTCAAAAGAGAACTTATTACAATAAATATGGCTTAAGGCCATCTAATACGATAACATCGGAAGGCTTGGAAGATAAAGTGAGTCCATCAATTCCAACGACATAGCTGAGCTGCACGGCAACGACCTACCGAACCTTACTCCTTGTTTGAAAAATCTGCAACATAATACATTGTAGCCCGAAAACGGGTCAACACATGGAATATGCTGGCAAAGTAACACAGTAGAGCAAGAACAGAATAATGCTATCACTACATGCATATTTGGGTGGTGGAAAGCTCTATGGTTATATTTTTTTGCGAAAAGCCAATCTTTCCCTTCAACAAAGGAATATGTTTTACTTAACTATCATGGTAGTTGAAACATCATTGAGAAGGTTCCTCCAACTCAATCCCAATTAAAGTGGTTAAGAACCCAACAATATTATTTAATAGTGATGAGACACTTATGATACTCCAAGTACTAGATACTCACGATGTCCATAACCGGGGACATGGCTAACCACGATTAGTTTATACACTCTGCAGAGGTTTGCGCACTTTTCCCCACAAGACTCGATCTCCTCCGTTGGATTTCTCGCACTTCATGGTGTTTGAGAAATGGATGACCGAGACACAGTCTTTCAGAAGCATTAACCCCTTACTCCGGGCAGACCATACCAACCTACATCCCTCTACCTGCTGATCCACCTCTCCGGGATCTTCACACAACTTACTCAACTATGATAGAGCCCATAATAGCTTGTGGCTGCACACGGAAGTTTCTAGCATGAAAATATCTCAGTTCCCTTTGCCTGGGTGGCGGACCATAGGATTATCACACGGGTACTCCGGGATATCCTAGGACAACACTGGATTCCCCAGGTGGCCAACAAACAATCCACCCAGATGTGTGTTCAAGTTGCCACCTTAAGTTGAACCCTTAATTAACAATCTCACATCTGTCATGGATTTCACTCACCCAAACTATGTCTACGAGCATAGCATAGCAATATAAGCAATACGTAGAAGTAACTCCAAGGGTTTGAATATAACATGGCAATAGGTTCTACCTCATCAACTACTTCCCAACCCACATGTTAATCACATCCTAACCATGCAATGTTTGAGGATTGGAACTAATGCATAAAAACTGGGTGATAAAGGGGTATGATCAAAGTGTTACTTGCCTTGCTGATGATCCGCAAAACCTAGGGACTCGTAGTAGCACGCTTCGCACTCCGGGTGTTCTATCGCAAACAAACAATAGCATACATAAGAAATCAAGCAAAGAAACACGGGTAAATCATAAATAAGAAGATCTAACCAGAAAGTTCAACTTAAGAACTACGGTTTGCGAAAAGAATCAAATCAAACGGAGCAACGATACTCAAACTGCGAAAGAAACAAGATCCGTTTACTAATCTAGACTAAGGTCAAATTTTACAGTACCAAAATCATGTTCAATTTGATTAAACAGAAAGAGGGTTTCGAGACAAAGATAAACTGAAACAAAAATCGGATCAGAAATCGCGATTGAAAATAATCACGGAAAATCCGAGAAAAAGAAAACTGACGAACAGGCTAACGAATGAACGTTTGTTGTCTGTAACTAATGAGCGAAAGCCGTTCGTTAAAACGAACGTACGGACGAACGCCCGCAAAGTAACTAAACCAAGAAAAACCGGTGAACCGATCTAAAAAAATGAACTAGGGTTTCTAAAAAAAACCGGACCGGTTTTTCTTAAACAAACCGAATGGCGCTTATACCTCCGGCGAGGCGGGGCAGCGGCGGCGGGTGGCGCGGGGCGGCGTGGGCAGCGGCGGCGGCGGCGTGCTGCGCAAGGCGGCGAGCGGCTGCGGGGCTCCAGGGGGGCCCCGGGTTGGCTTATAAGAGGGGAGGTGGCGGCTTGGGGAAGGGGGCGGGGTGGCGGCGTGTCCGGGACGGACACGTCCTGGCGGCGGCGGCGCTGCTCGGGATTCCTCTCCCGAGCCGGTGCGGCGAGGCGCGCGGCTGGGCCGGCTGGGCCTCGGCCCAGTGCGGTCCGGCGGGAGTATTTTTATAAATAATTTCGCCGAAACTAAATAAATCCTAGAAAATAAAATAAAAATCTAAAAATGCCAAAACAAATTTTCACCATCTTAATAAAATATTTAGAACAAGATGAACATTTTCTTGGCCCTAAAATGCACCTTTGAAAAACGTGCAATTTTCTAAGTCAAATAAAATAGCAATAAACTCTGAATAAAATCAAATATTTGGTTTTAATATTTTCCTCCAATATTTTATTTATTTTGGATAAGTCATATTATCTCCTCTCATATATTTTAATATGAAATATTTTCGGAGAGAAAAATAATTAAAACCAAAAATCCTGGTTTCAATATTTGATAAAACTCAACTATGAAAACAGGGAAATCCCCAACTCTCTCCGAGGGTCCTTGAGTTGCTTAGGATTTCGAGGATTCGCGAAACAAAGTGCAATAAAATATGATATGCATAAATGATCTATGTATAACAAGCCAAATTGAAAATTTGGGATGTTACATGTGGTGTGGAATAAATAAAAGCGACAGACTGCATAATAAAGGTCCATATCACAAGTGGCAATATAAAGTGATGTTCTTTTGCATTAAGACTTTGTGCATCCAACCATAAAAGCACATGAAAACCTCCGCTTCCCTCTGCGAAGGGCTTATCTTTTACTTTTGTCTTATACCTTATACAAGAGTCATGGTGATCTTCACCTTTCCTTTTTACATTTTATCCTTTGGCAAGCACAATGTGTTGGAAAGATCCTGATATATATAGCTAATTGGATGTGAGTTTTCATGAATTATTATTGTTGACATTATCCTTGAGGTAAAAGGTTGGGAGGCAAAACTATAAGCCCCTATCTTTCTCTGTGTCCGATTAAAACTTCATACCCATAAATATTGCGTGAGTGTTAGCAATTGTGAAAGACTAAATGATAGTTGAGTATGTGGACTTGCTGAAAAGCTCTTATATTGACTCTTTCCGATGTTATGATAAATTGCAATTGCTTCAATTACTGAGATTATAGTTTGTTAGTTTTCAATGAAGTTTCTGATTCATACTTGAAATTGTGAATGAATTGTTACTTTAGCATAAGAAATCATATGACTATATATATATGTTGCTGTTATAAGAATGATCATGATGCCCTCATGTTTGTATTCTATTTTATCGACACCTCTATCTCTAAACATGTGGACACATTTTTCGTTATCGTCTTCCGCTTGAGGACAAGCGAGGTCTAAGCTTGGGGGAGTTGATACGTCCATTTTGCATCATGCTTTTATATCGATATTTATTGCATTATGGGCCGTTACTACACATTATGTCACAATACTTATGCCTTTTCTCTCTTATTTTACAAGGTTTACATGAAGAGGGAGAATGCCGGCAGCTGGAATTCGGGGCTAGAAAAGGAGCAAATATTAGAGACCTATTCTGCACAACTCCAAAAGTCTTCAAACTTCATGGAGGCACGTTTTGGAATATATAAAAAATATTGGGCGAAGAAAGCACCAGAGGGGGGTCACCCACCATCCACGAGGGTGGGGGCGCGCCCTACCCCCTGGGTGCGCCCCCTTCCTCATGGGCCCCCTGGCAGGCCTCCGGTGCCCATATTTGGCTATATGAAGTCTTTCGCCTGGGAAAAAATCATCAGCAAGCTCACGTAACGAAACTCTGCTGCCACGAGGCAGAACCTTGCTGGAACCAATCTAGGGCACCGACGGAGCTGTTCTGCCGGGGAAACATCCCTCCAAGAGGGGGAAATCATCACCATCGATCCTCTCATCGGATGGGGGTCAATCTCCATCAACATCTTCACCAGTACCATCTCATCTCAAACCCTAGTTCATCTCTTGTATGCAATATTTGTCTCAAATCTCATATTGGTACCTGTGGGTTACTAGTAGTGTTGATTACTCCTTATAGTTGATGCTAGTTGGTTTATTCGGTGGAAGATCATATGTTCAGATCCTTTATGCATATTAATACCCCTCTGATTATGAACATGAATATGATTTGTGAGTAGTTATGTTTGTTCCTGAGGACATGTATCGGATTTCGGGTTCCGGCAGACCCTTGAGGATCGAACACTGGGTGCACGTGGAGATCTCTCCCCTACCGATCTACGTCCAATCTCCTCGCGTGATCTAAGCTGGAAACAACGAATAACACAAGGGACACGAGGTTTATACTGGTTCAGGCCACCATTGTGGTGTAATACCCTACTCAAGTGTGTGGTGTGGTGGATTGCCTCAGGGGCTGATGATGAACAGTACAAGGGAAGAACAGCCTCACGAGAGGTGTTCTTGAGCTGGTGCGATGAACTGTTTGGGTGAGTTCAGTCGCCTCTCTCTCTCTGCTAGGGCTCTACCAGATCTCTGCCTGTCCTACTACTCTATGGTGGCTAGCTCTATTTATAAAGGCCCTGGGCCTCTCCCCAAATAATGAGCGGGAAGGGCGCCAACAATTGGCCATTTTGAAGGGGGACATCTAGTACAAGTTATCCTGACCAAAGGTGGTCTTCGGCTGCCAAAAGCACTGGTGATGACGCCGTCTTGGGCTCCACGGTGACCTCCGTCCTGCCGCTCTACTGGTCTTGGTCTCGTTGCACCGGAATGGTAACCTTTGCCCGATGCCTTGGCCTGTGCTTGCCCCCTTTGCACCAAAGGGGAAACAAGGACACTGCGCAGGCCGGCACCCGCCTGGTCTCGATCGTCATGGCTTGCGTCACGGGCTCCTCGCGAGGTACCTCTGCCTTGATCTCTCCGCCTCCTCGCGAGCCTCCCTGATGAGGCTGCCTCTGAGGAAGCTTCCGGTCATCTGCCCCGCGAGGCTTGGCCCCTTGCGAGGGTCTTGAGCTTGAGCTGATGAAAATGGTCCCCGCTGGGCCCCCACTTGAGCCATGCCGCAGGCCGCAGGCAAGCAAGTCTGGGGACCCCCATTCCAAGAACGCCGACAGTAGCCCCCGGGCCCAAGGCGCGCCCGGGCTTGGCCTAGTAGGGAGCGAAGAGGCAAGCGCGAAGCACTGCGGGCCCAAAAAGCCTGCGGCCTCGGGCGCCGCGTGGCGACTGATTGGTCATGGACGTCTGTGCTTCCCCATGACGCATCGGTGACGGCACGACTTGACATTCCCTGCATGCAGAGAAACCGGTCATGATTACCTACGATCGTGGTGCTCGGCGGTTGGCCTCCTTCGGCTACAAGTACGGGGCTGCGCGAGCCCCTTCAGTCCATCCCTTCCTGCTGCTCCTTTCCTTCTTCTTCCTCGTTCTTGCTCCTCCTTACGCCAATGGCACCAATCCGCCGGTTTTCTGCAGAAGAGAAGGGTAAGGCCCCCCCGAGAGGGTCCTGACCCACTTCTGCCGAAGAAGCGGCTGGTCCTCTGCCACCGAGATGAGGGTGCTCAGCAAGAGGCATCGAGGCCCTGGTACGAGCGGCCGCCGCCTGGGTTTCCGCTACCCTTGTACGCCCGCATCATGGGTCCTGGGGGAGAAGGCGTCGAGCGACATCGATGGTGCCGCCGTCGACGCCGGCGAGTCACGGTGGTGCGCGTCCTTCCTCTTGGAGTCCACGCCGAGCGCTCCTCTCGTGAGCTCGTGCTCCACACCGCCATGCCTCCAAGCTCTTGGATTCGCCTTCCTCCTTCCTTCGCCTTTGAGATGCCGCCGAGCGGGGCTCTGGAGCTCTGGCTGCAGCACGCTGACTGCAGTACCCTTGCGACCGGAGCGGAGGTCGCGGTCGTTGCTCCGGGCAAGGACTTCATGACCTAGGTCTGGGGCGAAATCGCGCGGGTCTGCCGGACGGTAGGTGCCCTCGTAATTCATCTTGAATATGACGGCGCCTCCCTGATGTTCTTCAAGGTCTTCGATGCTGAAGGACGCCGGCTGGAGTGCTGCCCCAGGGAGAGCGGCAGGGGCAACGAACTGGCGAGGACCAGGCCCGCCCATCGGTCCTCCAGCACCTCCTTAGGCAGCAGCGGAGGATCTGGGGAATCCAGCGGCTCCCCCGAGCTCCTCGCGACTCCGGAGACGAGCGACGATAGCTACGAGCCCCTGAGCTCACGCCGTGCTCGGAGCGGGGCAGCTGCGTCCAACCACCGACGCCACTGATCCGGATGGGGTTGGCGCCGATGTTGGGCAGCCCACTGTTGATGATGGCGTCCCTTGCGGAGGTGCGGGCGATTAGCGTTCCTTAGGATTAGTACTTTTGTTCCCTGCGAGGAATCGAAGCAACACCCCGTGGGGGTATGTTAGGCGCCTGCCATGTCTTTTGCGAACATTATATCTTAATATGAATCAATGTGAGGTGCTTCTCTTGTCTCGGCTCGGCTCCCCCTTTCTATCCTTACGAGGACTTGGCGCTCTACGCTGACAGGTCCCAGTCCCTAGGCAGGCTTCGGACGTCGCTGGTATGCCAGGCCGTGATGCCGTGGTCAAGGCCTGGAGGTGAGCGGCCCGAGGTCCGGTAAGAGCCCCGAGTCACGATGCTCGGGAGGTCCCCTTTAGCGCTCAAGCAGCCCTCGCTAGGCGAGAAAGGAAGGCAATGTCGCCATGACAGAGCCGCACTGGGCGAGGGTTAGGAACTGCGTTGGTCCAACTCCTGTAAGGGCGTGACTTATCTCTTGAGTCTGGTGTAGTTCCTCGATGAAGCGCCTGACCCGATTGGTGGCAGCTGAGGCGCTACTGGGTTAGGTCCTCGCGAGCTTCTTCCCACTCCCCCGCACTTTCCTTAATGCTCTACGTCCTCAGGTCTCGGCCCTCGAGCGAGCTCAGCCGCCGCTGGTATGACAGGTCGCGATGCCGTGGGTCAAGGCCAGGGGGTGAGGGATGGAGAGCCAGTAGGAGCCCATGAGTCGCGATGCTCAGGTGACCCCCTTTTAACGTGCAAGCAGTCCGTGCCGGAGAGAGGGAGAGACAGCTCGCGACGTCCCCAGCATTGCTCCTGGAGTGGGTCCTGCACACCAATCATGAAGAGAAACAAGACCTGTTGTTACGGTTGCAAGCCAATCTTTGGTCGCTCTGGGGAAGTGATTGGGGCACTGAGGGCCTAGTGAGGTGGCGCCTTGCGGGGCTGCCGCGGCCAGAGCTCGACCACTCAGATTTATCGGCGTTGCAGGGATGGACCCATGCACAAATGACATGCCAGAGCGAGCGGCTCCATAGGTAGGCGTCAATCGAGCAGGCGATTAGGTCGGGCACGTTAAGCACGCACGAGGAAATTCATTTTAAGTAGACGCGGGAAAAGCAAATGCCGCTGGGCCAGGCCCGAGCAGCTCGGGGTTGATGCAGCCCGAGGGGCGCCCCCAACAAGGTAGGTAAAGAGCATAAGCAAAACGGATACATGCCGTAGGGACGGACCCACGCGACCTGGGAATGATGCGGCCCTGTGGGTGCTCCCAGCTAAAAATGGAACTTAGAAAGATGTCACCTGGTGCCGTTGAAGATGAAGTGATGCTGAAGAAGCGGGCGATGCGCGATGAGGACGTCGACCCTCACGAGCCCCCAGGCCTAGGAGCCTCGGGAGGCTCCGGGGGCACAGGCGGGGTCTCCGAGGGCCATCTCCATCTCCGCCAGGACCGCGCAATGCCTGACCTCCTGAGCCTCCAGAATGCTCCTCAGCAGGCGTTGATGAGCGGCGATCGCGTTCGGCAGGCCGAAAGGCATGAAAACATAGCTGTGAGGTGGACCCCCGCAATGCCCCACGCGCGAAGGCCAGAGGCACTCCTGAGATGCGGCTTGGTTGAGCTCTGACACGTCAATGCAGATGCGCAGCCCACCATCCTCACCTGGATGTGTGGCTACGGCTGGCAAGCGGCGGCTGCCGCGCATGAACTCCTGAGGGTTTGGTCTTCCTTGCCTTGTAGCTTCCTGAGGGAAACGTGCCTGGAAGCACCCCTCCAAGTGGTGCCCGAGCACCTCCCTCACGACCTTGGCAAGGTCGGTGGCTCTCCAAGAAAGAGCCCCCGAGCCCTGCCTGAGGAGGGCGCCGGGCGCGCCTTTCTATGCGAGAGAGGGTGGCGCTCCCTGATTGGGCGCAGATCCTAATGCAACACCTCCAGAGGAGCCTGCCTCCTTATGGCTTGGGCCAGGCGAAACCTTCTTCTTCTTAAGGGTCGCCTCGGGAAGTCTTCCGTTCCTGTGGTCCGGGTCTTCGATTGCTGCGGCTTGGAACGCGCGCTCTAGTGAACACACTGCGTCCCTTTCTTCACAGGGTACGGTGATGACTCCACCGCTTCCTGGCATCTTGAGGACATTGTATCCTTGATGAGTCACTACCATGAACTTGGCCAGGGCTGGGTACCCGAGGATGGCGTTGTATGGCAGACGGATGCGGGCAACGTCAAAGTCGATGAGCTCGGTGCGGTAGTTGTTGCGCTGCCCAAAGGTGACTGGAAGGCGAACCTGCCCTATTAGAACAGTGGAACCATTAGTGACTCCTGAGAAGGGCTTGGTTGGCTAAAGCTGATCGTACGACACTTGGAGATTGTCGAACATCTCGACGGACAGGATGTTGAGTCCTGCTCCCCCATCAATGAGGGTCTTGGTGACCTGCACGTTGCTGATGACCGGGGAGCAAAGCATCAGGAGGGCTCCGGCCGTTGCCGCGCACTTGAGCTGATCCGCTGAGCTGAACGTGATAGCGCACGCAGACCACCTGAGAGGGTGCGGGGCCTCAGGCTTGGGGAGGACTGCATTCACCTCGCGAGCAAACTGCTTAAAGATGCGCTATGAGGCTGGGGCCTGCGTGCCACCCAAGATGCAAGCGATTGCGCGCGGCTCCTGGAAGCCCCCAGCCTCCTCCTCTCGATGTTGTTCTTCGTTCCTCCTTGGTGGTGGTGCCAGAGGAGGAAGGCCTGCGTTGCCGTGTGGGCAATTTTCACGAGGCTGATCTCCCCAGCCAACCTCGCGAGGCTGGTCCTGCCAGCGATCCTCGCGAGGTCGGTCATGCCACCCTTGGCGAGGGCCACGGTCTTCCCATTGTCCGCCACCTCTTCCTCCTCCTCGGCCATAGCCCCTGTCGTTGCGCTCGGGGCGTCGGCCGATACGTCCATCTCTCACGGCCCTGAGCTCTTGACATTCATTGGTGTTGTGGGTGTGGAGGTCGTGGTACACGCAGTACTGGCTGCCCTTGGATGACTCAGGCTGATCCCTGCCTCGCTTGGTGTCTGGTTCCGCTGCTACCACGGCAGCCCCCTTGCGCTTCACGTCCTTGGCCTTGGGATTCTTCTCTTCTGGGTCGGCAGCCGGGAGTTCGAGGAGGGAAAGGCGCCCTTCCTCAGCCCTGGCGCACTTGGTCGCCAAGTTGAACAGCTCCAGGGATGTGCACAGGTCTTCATGGTTTGCTAGCTCCTCCTTCATCTTGATGTCGCGTACGCCATCTGAGAAGGCTGAGATGATGGCTTCTTCAGTCACCTTGGGGATCTTCAGGCGAGCGTTGTTGAAGCGCTGGATGTATTTCTGCAGGGTTTCCCCTTGCTGCTGCTTGATGCGGTGCAGATCGCTCACGGCCGGGGGCCGGTTGCGAGTGCCCTGGGAGTTGGCGATGAAGCGAGTGCGCATCTCGTCCCAGGAGGAGGTCGTGCCAGGAGGCAGGTTCAGGAGCCAGGTGCGGGCCCCGTCCTTGAGCGCCATGGGAAACCAGTTCGCCATGACCCTTTCGTCTCCGTTGGTGGCTTCGATGCATAGCTCGTAGAGCTGTAGGAACTCCGTGGGGTCCGCTGTGCCATCGTAGCGAGGGGGCAGGTCAGGCTTGAACTTGCCTGGCCATGCGACGCCGCGTAGCTCGGGGGTGAGAGCACGGCAGCCTGCTGTGGCCACCAGCGCCTTTTGCTGGTGCTGGGCTTGTTCCTGGGGATTCCCGCGCGCCGCCGCTTGGAGCAATGCGGGGTCTTGGCGTGGAGGTGCCGGGACGCGATCTTGGCGCGCCGGTGCTGGGAGCGCGCGAGCACCTTCTTGGGGACGAGGGATCTCTTGGCAGCTCCTTTCTTGCTGCGCAGGTGCCGGACGCGGAGGGTCTCGCCCTGGGGCTGCGCGCCTTGGAGCTAGGGCGCCTTCTTGGGGAGGAGGTGGTGGAGGCACCTCCTGATCCTCGCCTCCTGCGCGGAATGGAGGGTGAGGCAGGAGAGGGACGGCAAGGGCGAGCCCCCTGCGGCGCTGACGAGCTCGGTGATGCGGGCGAGCCAGTCCTCGTAGAGGTCGTCGACGGGGCGGTAGTGCAGGAGCTCTCTTGCCAGGAGCAGCGTGGCGTGCGTGTCCGTGGGGGTGCGACGGGCGTGGGACGACGAAGCGGCTGGAGTCAGCGACGGGGTGGCGGTGCGGCCCTCCCGCCGTATCGAAGGATGCTGGGACGAGGCCTGCTGCTCGTTCCCCGCCGGGCCGGTGGCGGCGTTGGCGGCAGGCGACGGGGAACTACGAGGGCGTCTGCCGACGGGCGCCGTCTGGGCGACGCGGGTGGCGAGAGCAGCCCGGATCTCGGCGCGAGCCCGACGAGCGTCAGCCATGGACTCGAGGGAAGATCGCACGCGAACAGCGGAAGAAAGATTCCGGCGCACCCCTACCTGGCGCGCCAAATGTTGGATTTCGAGTTCCGGCAGACCCTTGAGGTTCGAACACTGGGGTGCGCGCGGAGATCTCTCCCCTACCGATCTACGTCCAATCTCCTCACGTGATCTAAGGTGGAAACAACGAACAACACAAGGGACACGTTGTTTATACTGGTTCGGACCACCGTTGTGGTGTAATACCCTACTCTAGTGTGTGGTGTGGTGGATTGCCTCAGGGGCTGATGATGAACAGTACAAGGGAAGAACAGCCTCGCGAGAGGTGTTCTTGACCCAGTGCGATGAACTGTTTGGGTGAGTTCAGTCGCTTCTCTCTCTCTCTCTCTCACTCTCTGCTAGGGCTCTACCAGATCTCTGCCTGTCCTCCTACTCTGTGGTGGCTAGCTCTATTTATAAAGGCCTTGGGCCTCTCCCCAAATAATGAGCGGGAAGGGCGCCAACAATTGGCCATTTTGAAGGGGAACATCTAGTAGAAGTTATCCTGACCAAAGGTGGTCTTCGGCTGCCAAAAGCACTGGTGATGACGCCGTCTTGGGCTCCACGGTGACCTCCATCCTGCTGCTCTGCTGGTCCTGGTCTCGTTGCACCGGAATGGTAACCTTTACCCGATGCCTTGGCCTGTGCTTGCCCCCTTTGCACCAAAGGGGAAACAAGGACACTGCGCAGGCCGGCGCCCGCCTGGTCTCGATCGTCATGGCTTGCATCACGGGCTCCTCGCGAGGTACCTCTGCCTTGATCTCTCCGCCTCCTCGCGAGCCTGCCTGATGAGGCTGCCTCTGAGGAAGCTTCTGGTCATCCGCCTCGCGAGGCTTGGCCCCTCGCGAGGGTCTTGAGCTTGAGCTGATGAAAATGGGCCACGCTGGGCCCCCACTTGAGCCACGCCGCAGGCTGCAGGCAGGCAAGTCTGGGGACCCCCGTTCCCAGAACGCCGACAACATGGGAGAAGTCTTTATATAAGTAGTCATGTGAATTTGGTATTCATTCGATATTTTGATGAGATGTATGTTGTCTCTCCTCTAGTGGTGTCATGTGAACTTCGAATACCTGACACTTCACCATTATTTGGGCCTAGAGGAAGGCATTGGGAAGTAATAAGTAGATGATGGGTTGCTAGAGTGACAGAAGCTTAAACCCTAGTTTATGTGTTGCGTCGTAAGGGGCTGATTTGGATCCATATGTTTCATGCTATGGTTAGGTTTACCTTAATACTTCTTTTGTAGTTGCGGATGCTTGCAAGAGGGGTTAATCATAAGTGGGATTCTTGTCCAAGGAAGGGCAGTACCCAAGCACCGGTCCACCCACATATCAAATTATCAAAGTAACGGACGTGAATCATATGAGCGTGATGAAAACTAGCTTGACGATAATTCCCATGTGTCCTCGGGAGCGCTTTCCTTTATATAAGAGTTTGTCCAGGCTTGTCCTTTGCTACAAAAAGGATTGGACCATCTTGCTGCACCTCGTTTACTTTTATTACTTGTTACCCGTTACAAATTACCTTATCACAAAACTACCTGTTACCGATAATTTCAGTGCTTGCAGAGAATACCTTACTGAAAACTGCTTATCATTTCCTTCTGCTCCTTGTTGGGTTCGACACTCTTACTTATCGAAAGGACAACTGTAGATCCCCTATACTTGTGGGTCATCATGTTCACACACGGATTTTGCTACGGGAATCGTGTGTAATTCAAACTACAGTACTCATAAATTCCGGTGACCGGCGTTTGTACTTCCCCGTCGATCTATATTCCGGCCGCCAATCAATACTACCTTGCTCACGTCGTCCCGCCTGTAATCTCATCTACATCCTCCCCTCGCTCTCTCTCTCTCTCTCTCTCTCTCTCTCTCAAATCTCTTCCATGGCGCCGCCGGTCTGCCCACGCACCGACGAGGAGTCGCCGCCCCCAAGGACGCTCACTCGATTAGCAGCGACGAGGACCCCTATGCGTCGCCTGACGAGGTTGCGCCGGGCCCCCAATTTTGGATTGGTTTTGGGGCCAGTACAATCTTTGTCTGTGGAAGTCGCTGCCGCCGGCTGAGAAAGCCAGGCAAGTGGCGTTCAAGAAGGAGATGGCGGAGGAGGAAGCTAGGTACCAGGAGGCCTGTGAAGCCCGTGATGCCGCATAGGAAAAGGAGGCGGCGGAGCTTTGGGGGCGGGCGCGTCGTCGTGCCGAGGAGGTGTACGGAGACGGGTACCTCGCGAGGAAGGTCATAGGCGCTGGGCGCCTTGTCGCTGCGTGGAGGTGGGCCGATAAGCTTCAGCGTGCCACTGACGAGGAGCTCCAGTGGGCGCCCAACGAAATGGCAAGATCGGCTGCGCGCGTCCGCCAGCAAGAGGCAAATCGATACGTCAAGCGCTGCGAGGCGGAGGAGTTGGACTACTGCCTCCACACTGGGAAGATGTCGCGCACCAGGGAGCTGCTGGCGAGGGGCTGTCGGAATACTGCCCCAGGAGGGATTATTAGTTTTAGTATTGTTCGTTTTCAATTTTATGCATTGTACCTAGTAGTTAAGTATCATCACGTATACGTGATGATATTATATATATATATATATATTCTGTGATGATCTAATGAACAATTAATATATATATATATTATGAATTCCATTTTCTATCTGTTTTTGTATACTAGTTTGAATCTAGCTGTTATCATCCACATATATAGAATGGAAAGCGTATATACACACACTGAAACAGAACATATAAGAATGGAAACAGAGTACACGCATTGAAACAGAGCAATAAACAGAGCAATACTATGATTGATGTGAATACAAAGCTATCTATGTCGAAACAACTTTTCAAAATAAACGCGTCCATGAGACCATGACCAACAACCCTTGCCTAGGGTAGCTCTTGGCTCTGCCTGAACTCGTGCAGGCGTTTGTCCAAGCGGTCGACACGCTCGCGGTACATCTGGAGCACGTTCTCAAGCTCCAAGTTGGCTATTTCATCGGAGATCACCAACTCAAGGATGCATCAGCCATGTTCCTCTACTACGCCCAGGTGGACACCTGGGCCAAGGAGGCGGTCAAGCTTATGGACCAGCGCGTTGGCATCCAGCAGGCTGTGGACAAGGCGAACGGCGGCACCCATGCCATTGGCGTGGCGGCGTCCGGTGCAAGTACGACGTGGCTGGCATCTGGCGCAAGTACGACGCTGAGGGCCTCTGCCCACTCCTGGCGAGGAATGGGGGTACTGACGGGACGTGTACCCAGGTGCGACGCCATGTCGATAGCAGGCAAGCGCCGATGGATCCGCTCTTACTGTGCGGTGCGCCGCACCTCTCGCTCTGCGGCGCTCCAACAGTCTCGCCGTGTGGCGAGCCGCAGCCTATCGGCGCAGACGCGCCTAGCTTGCTCTACGGCACGACATCGATCATGTTGTGCGGTGTGCTGCAGCCTGTCAGCGCTGACATGCCTATCTTGATCCACGGCGCTCAAGCGCCATGCGCCAAAGGTCTGCTCAACCCTGGCGATGACGCGCATCACAGCGTCGTCCATCGCATTGCCGGGGAGCGCCTCGGCCTCGACGGGCCGTGGCGCCTGCTCGTTTTCCTTGTCGACGAGGTTGATGGCAGAGGCGGTGCTTTGGTGGGTTGGCATGCTTGGAAAAGGTGGATGTGCTACAAGCTGCGCTTGTCGCCTCCGTGCGTCGCGCACCCCCTACGCGCAATATAGCAGGGTTGCGGGAAACAGACGAGGAAATGGCGGGAAATGGTGGTGTGTTCATAAAACGCCATCAATTAATGGAAAATTGGCCTCGAGCTAGCACAAGAAGTAGATGATGATCAGATGAACACGGGCCACACTAGGGATCTCGTCGGTGATGAATTCATCAATCCCAAACGGTTGAATACTAGCAAGCGTTTGCCCACAACACACACGACCTATTCCATCACAAATAGGTCGGATGGATCAACTGTATGCCATGTATTCGGATGACCCCCCGTCCTACAATGGCCAATAGATGTTGTGTAGACAGAGCATATCACATACGTCTTATTAGAAGCAATCGTCTGTGTTATTATCGGTCTTCGCACACATTTTGATTACAGACCTGTTTGCCGCGTATCACACACATCTTGTTATATTGAACCGTTTCTGTTCTCTTGCCTAATCACAAACAGTTCATCCGAGTGAACCGTATGATGTACATCACACAAACCTTGATCGGGCTGTCCGTTTCTTTTGTGTTGCCTAATCACAAACAGTTCATTCGAGTGAACCGTATGCTGTACATCGCACACACCTTCATCTAGCTGTCTGTTTCTTTTGTTCCTCCTCATCGCAAACAGTTAATTGAACTGAACCATATTCCCTTCATCGCACACGCAACTAAAACCTGAACCGTGTTTGATGCATCCGTCATCGCAAACGCTTTATACATTTATGACGGTTTTCCTACACCACCGTTTGCGATCATTGCATCGCAACAGTTTCTCGAAGGGTCTCTGATCGTAGTGTCACGTTAGTAGCATCATGTAGTAGTGGACTAATGCCCTTTAAACCATCAAGAGTATATCCAATAGCAGCTCGGTGCTTCTTCAGAACCTTCAATAATCTTTCTTCTTCATGTTCTGAAAGGTTAGCACTAATAATAACATGATATATCTTTTTTCTCATCAAGATAAGCATATTTCAAAGTGTCTGGTAATTTTTTTAATTCAAACACATGATCACCTTTAGGTGAAGAAGGACCTCCTAGAGTTTCAATAGGCAAATTGTGTTTAAGCAGAGGTCGTTGTTCAAAGAAAATTTTATCTATTTCATTTCTTTCATGCAGATGCATATCATTTTCATGGTCTAGCAAATAATGTTCTAGTGGATCAGTAGGAGGCACAGTAATAGAAGCAAGACCAATTATTTCATCCTTACTAGACAACTCCTTCTTATGATGTTTTCTACTAAACTTAGAAAAATTAAACTCATGAGACTCATCACCAAAACTAACACCGACAATTTGTTTCTCATAATCTATTTTAGCATTAACGGTGTTCAAGAAAGGTCTACCAAAGATAATGGAACAAAATTCATCTTGTGGGGAACCAAGAACAAGAAAATCAGTAGGGTATTTTATTTTCCCACACACGACTTCAACATCTCTAACAATCCCAAGTGGTGTGATGGTGTCTCTATTCGGAAGTTTAATAGTAACATCTATGTCTTCTATTTCAGCAGGTGCTATGTCTTTCATAATTTCTTGATATAAGGTAAAAGGAATAGCACTCACGCTAGAACCTATGTCACATAAACCATGATAACAATGATCTCCTATTTTAACTGAGACAACATGCATGCCAACAACAGGTCTATGTTTATCTTTTTCATCGGGTTTGGCAATCCGAGCAGCTTCATCACAGAAGTAAATAACATGCCCATCTATATTTTAAACCAGGAGATCTTTAACCATAGCAACACTAGGTTCTACTTTGATTTGTTCAGCAGATTTGGATGCTCTAATATAACTTTTGTTCACCACAATTGAAACTTTAGCATGTTCCTTTATCCTAACAGGGAAAAGTTGTTTTTCAATACAAGTAGTAGGAACAACTGGATCAACATTATAAACAATAGTTTCATCTTTAGCTATTACCGGTTCTTTAATTTCTTATTTAATAGGGGGTGATATTTAAACCACTTCTCCTTAGGGAGATCAACATGAGTAGAAAATGATTCACAAAAGGAGGCTACTATCTCAGAGTCAAGTCCATATTTAGTGCTAAACTTTTGAAAAGCATCAATATTCATAAAAGATTTAACACAATCATACTTAAGCTTAATACCTGACTCTTTACCTTCATCGAGTTCCCAATCTTCAGAGTTGCGTTTAATTCTTTCTAAAAGATCCCGCCTGAATTGAATAGTCTTCTTCATAAAGGAACCAGTGCAAGAAGTATCAAGCATGGATTGATCATCATGAGAAAGCCGAGCATAAAAATTCTGAATAATTATTTCCCTTGAGAGCTCATGATTGGGGTATGAATATAACATTGACTTAAGCCTCCCCGAAGCTAGAGAGATACTTTCTCCTTCACGAGGCCAAAACTATATATACAGTTCTGATCACAATGAACTAGATGCATAGGATAATTTTTTTGGTGAAATTCCAATTTCAATCGATTCCAATTCCAAGATCCAATATCATCGCATAGCCTATACCATGCCAATGCTTTTCCCTTCAAAGATAAAGGGAAAACCTTCTTCTTAGCTTCATCTCTGGGTAAACCTGCAAGCTTAAATAATCCACAAATTTCATCCACATGTATCAAGTGCATATCATGATGTTCATTTCCATCTCCTGCATAAGGATTAGCTAGCAGTTGTTCTATCATACCTGAAGGAATTTCATAACCAATATTTTCAATAGGTGCAGTAGGTTGAGGGGTAACTGTCGGTTTCAAAACCAGCCAATCTCGGGTAGGGGGTCCCGAACTGTGCGTCTGAGGATTGAAGGTAATAGGAGACAAAGGGAACAAGATGTTTACCCAGGTTCGGGCCCTCTTAATGGAGGTAAAACCCTACGTTCTTATTGATTGTATTTGACGAGTATAGGGGTTACAAGAGTTGATCTACCTCGAGATCATAATGGCTAAACCCTAAATGTCTAGCCTGTATGAATTCCGATAGCCTCTACGGACTAAACCCTCTGGTTTATATAAACACCAGAGGGGCCTAGGGTTGTACAGAGTCGGTTTACAGAGAAGGGAAATTATACATCCGGACACTAGGCTTGCCATCCACGTGAAGGAGAGTCCCATCCACACACGGGGGGATGTCTTTTGCCTTGTATCTTCACGGCCCATCAGTGTGGCCCATATCAAATAACCCGGACACCCGAGGACCCCCTAATCTGGGACTCCCTAAGTATCCCCTTAACCAGTCTTCAATGACAATGTGTTCAACACGTAGATTGTCTTTGGCATTGCAAGGCGGGTTCCTTCTCCGCATACAAAGCAGTCTTCTGAACAATAGAATTATATCCGGCTCTGTATAATAGTCTCAACCCTCACCACAAGGGTACAATACTTAATAAGGCATATCTACTAACAGCCTTTTCATCGCAATGTCACGTCTGGCCTTTTTATTATTTCAAACCATTTTTTGGCCTCCCGTTTCATGCTTTGAGGCGCAATCTCTATCAATACGGGTTTGGGTAATCCAACTATGCCATGCACACGTCCCTTGGGAATAGGTGAGTTTTAAGGCTAGTGGGGGGGGGGGGCGTTTGATATTCATTGCCTATATAAGCGGATGAAGATCCATCTTTTTACCCCACGCCTTCTTCCTTCCTCAGCCTTCCCATCCTTGAGCTTCAGCACCCAATCTTCAACCTTTCCCACCGCCCAACCCTTCCAGCCATGGCCGGCTCTGGCTCGTAGGGCAAGTGGATGGTTTCCTCCGTCACGGAGAGGAAAGTCAAGGAACTCCGGGAAGCGGGGTACTTGGCCGCGAACATCGTGCATCGGCTCCCTGCCAAAAAACAGATCATCCCCACTCCGGAGCCCAATGAGAGGGTGGTGTTTATCCCCCACTTCCTCCGCGGACTAGGGTTTCCTCTCCACCCCTTCTTACGTGGCCTCATGTTCTATTATGGGCTAGATTTCCACGATCTAGCCCCAAATTCCTTCCTCCACATTTCGGCGTTCATCGTCGTATGCGAGGCGCTCCTCCACATTCCCACCACTACGGCCTATGGCGTAAAATCTTCAACGTGAAGCCGAAAGTGGTCGATGGGCAACATGCGGACTGCGGTGGCACCTTGGTGAGCAAGCTCCCCAATGTTACCTGTCCCAAAGGGGCCTTTGTGGAGATCGTGAAGGGATGGCAATAGGAGTGGTTCTACATCACTGAACCTCGTGGCACCACATGGGCCGCCACTCATGAGTTTAAATCCGGACCCCCAATGCGGCTCGCGTCGTGGATTAACAAGGGCCTAGATTGGGCATCGTCTGATGAGGTGATGATGCTGCAAGAGCGCATAAAAAATATGATGGAGAAGAACACCAGTCTCGCTGATGTGATTTAGGTGATGATTTTTCCCCGGATTCTCCCCTGCCAGCGCCGGCCTGTCCACATGTGGGAGTTCAATCCGGCTGGCCCTCGAACCCTGCAGCAATTCTTCGGCACGACGCACGAAGAGATCTGGAAGCTGCTTTTCAAGGCCCAGAAGTCGTGGCCAGAGACGACCGAAGACATCAGCCTTGACTGCGCTCATCCGGCCACCTGATGACCCACAAGTATAGGGGATCTATCGTAGTCCTTTCGATAAGTAAGAGTGTTAACCAACGAGGACCAGAAGGAAATGGTAAGCAATTTTTAGTAAGGTATTCTCTGCAAGCACTGAAATTATCGGTAACAGATAGTTTTGTGATAAGGTAATTTGTAACGGGTAACAAGTAATAAAAGTAAATAAGATGCAGCAAGATGGACCCATCCTTTTTGTAACAAAGGACAAGCCTGGGCAAACTCTTATATAAAGGAAAGCGCTCCCGAGGACACATGTGAATTATCGTCAAGCTAGTTTTCATCACGTTCATATGATTCGCGTTCGGTACTTTGATAATTTGATATGTGGGTGGACCGGTTGTTTGGTACTGCCCTTACTTGGAAAAGCATCCCACTTATGATTAACCCCTCTTTCAAGCATCCGCAACTACAAAAGAAGTATTAAGGTAAACCTAACCATAGCATCAAACATATGGATCCAAATCATCCCCTTACGAAGCAACGCATAAACTAGGGTTTAAGCTTCTGTCACTCTAGCAACCCATCATCTACTTATTACTTCCCAATGCCTTCCCCTAGGCCCAAACAATGGTGAAGTGTCATGTAGTCGATGTTCACATGACACCACTAGAGGAGAGACAACATACATCTCATCAAAATATCGAACGAATACCAAATTCACTTGACTACTTATAGCAAGACTTCTCCCATGTCCTGAGGTACAAACGTAGCTACTCACAAATCATATTCATGTTCATAATCAGAGGGGTATTAATATGCATAAAGGATCTGAACATATGATCTTCGACCAAATAAACCAACTAGCATCAACTACAAGGAGTAATCAATATACTACTAGCAACCCACATGTACCAATCTACGGTTTTGGGACAAAGATTGGATACAAGAGATGAACTAGGGTTTGAGATGGTGCTGGTGAAGATGTTGATGGATATTGACCCCCTCCCGATGAGAGGATCGATGGTGATGACGATGGTGACGATTTCCCCCTCCCGGAGGGATGTTTCCCTGGCAGAAAAGCTCCACCGGAGCCCTAGATTGGTTACGCCAAGGTTCCACCTCGTGGCGGCAGTGCTTCATCCCAAAAGCTTGCTTATGATTTTTTCCAGGACAAAAGACTTCATATAGCCAAAGATGGGCACCGGAGGCTTGCCAGGGGGCCCACGAGACAGGGGGCGCGCCCAGGGGGGTAGGGCGTGCCCCCACCCTCGTGGATGGTAGGTGGCCCCCCTCTAGTGCTTTCTTCGCCCAATATTTTTTATATGTTCTAAAATTGACTTCCGTAGAGTTTCAGGACTTTTGGAGTTGTGCAGAATAGGCCTATAATATTTGCTCCTTTTCCAGCCCATGATTCAAGCTGCCGGCACTCACCCTCTTCGTGCAAACCTTGTAAAATAAGAGAGAATAGGCATAAGTATTGTGACATAATGTGTAATAACAGTCCATCATGCAATAAATATCGACATAAAAGCATGATGCAAAATGGACGTATCAACTCCCCCAAGCCGAGACCTCGCTGGGGCCGGAGATGGTGGAGAGCGAGATGCCTCCGCAAGCCTCCCGGCCAACTGCCATGGACAACACCAAAGTGTTGTCCCGAAGAGCCTCTCCGGGCCATGGCGAGGTGCAGGAGGCCGCCCAGACGGCGCCAGAGGGTAACACCTCGGCTGCCGAGAACATGGGGGAACCAACCCCCATGGAGACTTGTGACGGGGGCCATGACCAATCCGGCCCCAGCCGAATATTGTTTCAGAGACCAGTACGGCTCCGGAATCGAGCGAGCAACCTCCTTTGAAAGGGGGGGGAGCATCGACTCCACTGGTGACCTCTATGAATCCAGAGGCGCCAGACACTCTTGTGGAAGCGCTTCAGCGTGCTTCCATTATGGAGGAGCACCGTACCCTTATGGGTACGGTGGTTGAGAAGGTTCAACCCACCAAAAGTGGGTTGAACGAAGCCTTTACCAGCCTATTAACAGGCTTTGAGGTATGTGATGTAATATTCTTAGCTGCTTTGCATATGCAAAAAATATGCCTGTGTATAGATATTAGCCCCTGAGACTCTGTTCGACTTTTGCAAAGAAGTGCTGAATAGAGGATCAAATAGTACCCGCAGGAGATAATATACTTGTTTATTTTGACGTATAGGCTTCACTATTAGCGGCAACCACCCAGGCCGCCGAAGTGTCCGAACTTAACTGGAAGCTGGAGCGGGCCGATGAGGACCTCGTCCGCATCAACAAGCGGTTTGATGAGGCGCAAGGTATGTTTTGAAAAAAAGTTTACGCCCCCATAGTAATATGCCAATGCAGGGTCTAATCTCCTGCATTATCCTGATCATATTTGCAGGTAGTGCGACCGAGGTCGAGACCCTGAATAGCGCCCTTGCCCAAGCCAAGGAGCAGGCACGGGTGAGCCAAGCGGCCGCTGACAAAGCGGCTGCGGATTTAGAGGCCGAGAAGGTCACCCGCTGGAAGTATGAGGAGCGGGTGACAGACGTGGAGCAGGAGCTTCAAGATGCCGCCAACAAGTGTGAGACCTTGGAGGAGAAGAATAAGGCCCAAGCGGACGATCTCACTGATGGTAGCTGGAACTACGTCGGTATTTCCCTGGAGAGGGAGGGATGATGTAGCACAACGACAATAGGTATTTCCCTCAGTTATGAAACCAAGGTATCGAACCAGCAGGAGAACCAAGCAACACAACGTAAGCAGTGCCTGCACACAAATAACAACACCACTCAACCCGACGTGTTAAAGGGGTTGTCAATCCCTTCCGGGGTACGACGTCTCAAGATAGGCAAACGAACATGAGGTAAATTGTAGTAGATTGATAGATCGAACGTCAAATAAAATAAATAAAGATAAAATGCAACAAGGTATTTTTGTATTTTTTTGTTTAATAGATCTGAATAAAAATGCAAAGGAAAAGTAGATCGCAAGGCAAATATATGAGAAAGAAGACCCGGGGGCCGTAGGTTTCACTAGTGGCTTCTCTCGAGAAAAATAACAAACGGTGGGTAAACACATTACTGTTGGGAAATTGATAGAACTTCAAATAATTATGATGATATCCAGGCAATGATCATTACATAGGCATCACGTCCAAGATTAGTAGACTGACTCATGCCTGCATCTACTACTATCACTCCACACATCGACCGCTATCCAGCATGCATCTAGTGTATTAAGTTCATGGAAAATGTAGTAATGCAATAAAAACGATGACATGATGTAGACAAGATCCGTTTATCTATATGGCAGTAGATATAGATCTCGTCTTTTTATCCTGAGTAGCAATGGTACATACGTGTCGGTTCCCTTTCTGTCACTGGGATCAAGCACCGCAAGATCGAACCCACTACCGGGCACCTCTTCCCATTGTAAGATAAAGAGATCAAGTTGGCCAAATAAAACCCAAATATCGGAGAAGAAATACGAGGCTATAAGAGATCGTGCATATAAGAGATCAAAGAAACTCAAATAACTTTCATGGATAGAAAAAGATATGACTGATCATAAACTCGAAGTTCATCAGATCCCTACAAACACCCCGCAAAAGAGTTACATCATTTGGATCTCCAAGAGACCATTGTATTGATAATTTGGCGAGAGAGAGAAAGCCATCTAGCTACTAAACGGACCCGAAGGTCTACAAAGAACTACTCACGCATCATCGGAGAGGCACCAATCGAGGTGGTGAACCCCATCCGAGATGGTGTCTAGATTGGATCTGGTGGTTCTGGACTCTGCGGCGGCTGCATGAATATTTCATCGATGCCTTTAGGGTTTTTGGAATATTGTGGTATTTATAGAGCAAAGAGACGGTCCGGGGGGCACCTGAGGTGGACACAACCCACCAGGGCGCACCTGGGCCTCCTGGCACGCCCTAGAGGGTTGTGCCCCTCGAGGCACCCCCAGGTGCAACCAGGGCCCATTGCCTTCCTTCTGGCCCGTAAAAAATCTCTATAAAGTTTCATGGCATTTGGACTCCGTTTGATATTTATTTTTTGTGATGTAAAAAACATGGAAAAAAACAACAACTATCACTTGGCACTATGTCAATAGGTTAGTACCAAAAATGATATAAAAATGACTATAAAATGATTATAAAACATCCAAGATTGATGATAAAACAGCATGGAACAATAAAAAATTATAGATACGTTGGAGACGTATCAGCATCCCCAAGCTTAACTCCTACTCGTCCTCGAGTAGGTAAGCGATAAAAACAGAATTTTTGATGTGGAGTGCTGTTCATCATGTCATATTATATTCTTTTCTTTATAGCATGGACATTTGGACTTTTATGTGATTCAAAGCAATAGTCTAGTTTTGACATAATAATTTAGATACTCAAGCATATCAACAAGCAACCATGTCTTTCAAAATATCAATGCTAAAACAAGTTATTCCTAGCCCATCATGCTCAAACATTGATCCATTCATGAAACACACTCGAATATTAACTACACCCAATACTTGAGCATGATCATATTGCCTCCTAGTTGGTGCTTTTATGAGAGAAGATGGAGACTCAAATTTCAAAATAAAAATTGCATAAATTAAAAGAAAGGCCCTTCGCAGAGGGAAGTAGGGATTTGTAGAGGAGCCAGAGCTCAAAGCAAAAAAAATAGAGATAAAACATTTTGGGAGGTGTATCCATCCCACCAACGAAAACGACTTAGAGTTCCCAACACTTTCCATGCTAGATATGCCATAGGTGGTTCCCAAACAAAAAATAAATTTTATTCCTTTTTCCACCATAACTTTCACTTTCCATGGCTAACCGTATCCACGGGTGCCCTCCATACCAACACTTTCCAAGGAATTTATTATTTGACAACATAAAGTAAATTAATTTTTTTCATTTCGGGACTGGGCATCCCTAATACCTTTGCCTTACTCTCGTGCAATGACAAGTGAATAAACACTCATGTTGAGAATAACACATCTAGCATTGAAAATATTAGCCACCCCTCACTGATCCGTGAGCGAAACAAACGCACAAAAGAGAAGTTTATTTTGAAAATTAGAGATGGCACATGAAAATTTGCTTAGAACGGCAAAAGAATACCGCATATAGGTAGATATAGTGGACTCATGTGGCAAAACCACTTTAAAGGATTTTGGATGCACAAGTAGAGGTCATACTTAGTGCAAAATGAAGGCTAGCAAAAAGATTGAGAAGCGACCAACGAAGAAATGAATAATCTCAGAAGCAAGCATTAAGCATAATTAACACCGAATAATGCACCACGAGTAGGATGTAATTTTCATTGCATGATTATAGACTTTCGTGCATGCATAGGGAATCACAAACCTTAACACCAATATTCCTACTAAAGCATAATTACTCATCAACATAACTCACATATCACATCGTCATATCTCAAACTATTACTAAGAATCAAGTTTATTTTGTCCAATGATCTTCATGACATTTTTTTACTTTATCCTTCTTCGATATCTATCACTTTGGCACTAATTTTCATGTGTTGCTTTTCATAAGCTCGAACAAATATATGTGAAGATCATGAGCATAACAAATTTTCTTTCTCTCAAAATAATTTAAGTGAAGCAAGAGAGAATTTCTTGAAAATTTTACTAACCTTCAAACAAATCTAAGTGAGGCAAGAGAGTATTTCTTCAAAAATAACAAAGCACACCGTGCTCAAAAAGATATACATGAAGCACTAGAGAAAGTCCTAGCTCATAAAAGATTTAAGTGAAGCATAGAGAGCAATTCTAACAAGTCATTATATAATTTTGACTCTCTCAAATAGGTGTGTCCAGCAAGGATTGATGACTTAAAACACAAAATAAAACAAGCAAAGACACATATCATACAAGACGCTGCAAGCAAAACACATATCATGTGACCAATAAAAATATAGTCTCGAGTAAAATACCGATAGTTGTTGGAAGAAAGCGGGGATGCCGCTCGGGGGCATCCCCAAGCTTAGTTGGTTGCTCATTCTTGGATAATAGCTTGGGATGTCGGGGCATCCCTAAGCTTAGGCTCTTACATCCTTCCTTCATCCATCGTAAGATAACCCAAAACTTGAAAACTTCAATCACACAAAACTCAACAAAAACCTTCGTGAGATCCATTAGTATAAGAATAATAAACCACTACTATAAGTGATGTATCAAACCAATTAATATTTTGTTTTTGTATTATATCTACTGTATTCCAACTTTTCTATGACAAAAACTCATCAAAGAAAACCATAGAGCCATCAAAATAAGCACACAACACAAAGAAAATAGAATCTGTCAAAACATAATAGTCTGTAGCAATCTGACTATTTCAAGTACTTCTGTAACTCCAAAAATTATGCCAAATTAGGACAGCCTGAGAAATTTGTATATTGATCTACTCAATTGGAATGGGTATTTTATCACTCTCTGGTAAAAAATTATAATTGTTTTCGTGAGTGCAAAACTTTCTGTTTTTTCAGCAAGATCAAACAACTATTGCCAAGAAGATCCTAAAGGCTATACTTGGCACAAACACTAATTAAAACATAAAAAACACAATCATAACAGTAGCATAATTGTGCTAACACTCAAGAACAGAAAGAAAAAGCAAAAATAAATTTTATTCATTGGGTTGCCTCCCAACAAGCGCTATAGTTTTACGCCCTTAGCTAGGCATAAAGCATGGATCTAAGTTTTGTCATCTTTGTCCAACTATTCAATCAAACACTTAGAATCCCTTAAAGATTCAGCATAAATATTTGAAATAACAACACTCCTAGGAATAAATTCAAAGATTTCATTCTTACAAAAAGGATCCCTTATCACTTCAACAAAATTAGGGTGAATACTAATCATCTTAAGATCTAATTTATTGCTATCACTAGAAGTTCCACCCTTGTTCCTAGATCTCATACTCTTTACAGGAGTTTCCTCAATAATTTTAGTGATAGTAAAAGTCGTGCTTAGATTACTAAAGATTTCTTCCAATTTATCGATCCGAGACGGACTTTCTTCTATTCTTTCATGGATTAAAGTACCCCTCTCTTTTAACAACTTAAAGATATCGCCCGCTTTTGACCCAAGATTAGTAGAAAAATTATGCATATTTTTATGTATAATTTCCATATGATCTTCGGTGAGCATTTTCTTTTCAATAACATCTAGTCTTTCCATAACATGCTCAAGAGTCAAAATTGTTTCATTAACCATAAGAGGTGGTGAGCCCACTAAATTTCCCATAGCATTAAGAGCATCCAAAGGAGGACTCATTAAGAAATTTCCACCAGTAATCGTATCAAGGAGGAATCTATACCAAGTGGTGATGCCAACATAAAAACAACGCAGAAGCACAATGGTAGATTGCTTACGGATAGATCTATTATGAGCATTGCAAATTCTATACCAAGCATCTTTTAAACTTTCTCCTCCCCTTTGTTTAAAGTTGAGAACCTCGTTCTCGGGAGTGCAAGCAATAGAGGAGGAATTATCCATAACGGCAAACAAGATCTCACATACAAAAACAGATCCGACAAGAAAACGGTGAACGGAAAAAGAGAGGCGAATAAAACGGCAAATTTTTGTGAAGTGGGGGAGAGGAAAATGAGAGGCAAATGGCAAATAATGTAAATTGCAAGGAGATGAGATTTGTGATTAGGAACCTGGTTATTTTGAAGATCCTCCCCGGCAACAGTGCCAAAAATTCTCCTTGATGGTAGCTGGAACTACGTCGGTATTTCCCTGGAGAGGGAGGGATGATGTAGCACAACGACGGTAGGTATTTCCCTCAGTTACGAAACCAAGGTATCGAACTAGTAGGAGAACGAAGCAACACAGCGTAAGCAACACCTGCACACAAATAACAACACCTCGCAACCCGACGTGTTAAAGGGGTTGTCAATCCCTTCCGGGGTACGGCGCCTCAAGATAGGCAAACGAACGTGAGGTAAATTGTAGTAGATTTATAGATCGAATGCCAAATAAAAGAAATAAAGATAAAATGCAGCAAGGTATTTTTGTATTTTTTGGTTTAATAGGTCTAAATAAAAATGCAATGGAAAGTAGATCACAAGGCAAATATATGAGAAAGAAGACCCAGGGGCCGTAGGTTTCACTAGTGGCTTCTCTCGAGAAAAATAGCAAATGGTGGGTAAACAAATTACTGTTGGGCAATTGATAGAACTTCAAATAATTATGATGATATCCAGGCAATGATCATTACATAGGTATCACGTCCAAGATTAGTAGACCGACTCATGCCTGCATCTACTACTATTACTCCACACATCGACCGCTATCCAGCATGCATCTAGTGTATTAAGTTCATGGACAAACGGAGTAATGCAATAAGAACGATGACATGATGTAGACAAGATCCGTTTATCTATATGGCGGTAGATATATATCTCGTCCTTTTATCCTTACTAGCAACGATACATACGTGTCGGTTCCCTTTCTGTCACTGGGATCATGCACCGTAAGATCGAACCCACTACCGGGCACCTCCTCCCATTGCAAGATAAATATATCAAGTTGGACAAACAAAAGCCAAATATCGGAGAAGAAATACAAGGCTATAAGAGATCATGCATATAAGAGATCAAAGAAACTCAAATAACTTCCATGGATATAAAAGATATGACTGATCATAAAATTGAAGTTCATCAGATCCCAACAAACACACCACAAAAGAGTTACATCATATGGATCTCCAAGAGACCATTGTACCGAGAATTCAGCGAGAGAGAGAAAGGCATCTAGCTACTAACTACGGACCTGAAGGTCTACAAAGAACTACTCAGGCATCATCAGAGAGGCACCAATGGAGGTGGTGAACCCCATCCGAGATGGTGTCTAGATTGGATCTGGTGGTTCGGGACTTTGTGCTGGCTGGATGAATATTTCGTCGATGCCTTTAGGGTTTCTGGAATATTGTGGTATTTATAGAGCAAAGAGGCGGTCTGGGGGGAACCCGAGGTGGGCACAACCCACCAGGGCGCACCTGGGCCTCCTGACGTGCCCTGGTGGGTTGTGCCCCCTCGGGGCACCCCCAGGTGCAACCAATGCCCATTGCCTTCCTTCTGGCCCGTAAAAATCCCCGTAAAGTTTCGTGGCATTTGGACTCCGTTTGATATTGATTTTCTATGATGTAAAAAACATGGAAAATGGCAACTGGCACTTGGCACTATGTCTATAGGTTAGTACCAAAAATGATATAAATTGACTATAAAATGATCATAAACATCCAAGATTGATAATAAAACAGCATGGAACAATAAAAAATTATAGATACGTTGGAGACGTATCACTAACCAAGGCTCTTCAGGAGGCCAAGGAGGCGCGGACCGAGTCCCAGGCGGCTCGCGAGGAGAACAAGCAAGCCGGAGAGATAGCAGCTGGTAAGCCCTTTCTTTTATAGAGTATATTTCGCGATCAGAGATATGTCTTGCTTAATCGACTATGGAGTTCTCCAGACGCCTTTGCTGATCTCCCAAGGAGTGCGGCCGACGCCGCGCAATTCTTCCTGTCCCAGGAGGGAAACACCACGGGGAAGCTCTTCTGGTCCCACTACCCGGCGCCAGAAAGGCCAGCACTGCTAAACAACCAGATGATGTAGTTGGCTGAGCTGCATAGGATGTTCGGTTTGCCCATGAAGGACATCATAGTCCGACTATGGCCAGGCGGACCCATTCCGAGCAGCTACTTCGGCTTGGTCAAGCGACTTGGCGAGGCCCTGCCCCGGGTTGAAGCTGTGAAGCGCTCGGCGTGCATAGAGGGTGTGCGGATGGCCTTTTCCCGCGTCAAGATGCACCGGGAGAAGATGAAGGCCGTTGTGGGAGTCCTGGATTAGGGGGTCTCCAGATGGCCAGACTATCTCCATTGGGCGGACTGTTAGACTATGAAGATACAAGATTGAAGACTTCGTCTCGTGTCCGGATGGGACTCTACTTGGCGTGGAAGGCAAGCTAGGCAATACGTATATGGATATCTCCTCCTTTGTAACCGACCTTGTGTAACCCTAAGCCTCTCCGGTGTCTATATAAACCGAAGGGTTTTAGTTCGTAGGACAACATACAATCATACCATAGGCTAGCTTCTAGGGTTTAGCCTCTCTGATCTCGTGGTAGATCTACTCTTGTAACACCCATATCATCAATATTAATCAAGCAGGACGTAGGGTTTTACCTCCATCAAGAGGGCCTGAACCTGGGTAAAACTTCGTGTCCCTTGCCTCCTGTTACCATCAGGCCTAGACGCACAGTTCGGGACCCCCTACCCGAGATCCGCCGGTTTTGACACCGACATTGGTGCTTTCATTGAGAGTTCCTCTATGTCGTCGCCGTTAGGCTTGATGGCTCCTACTATCATCGATAGCGATGCGGTCCAGGGTGAGAATTTTCTCCCTTGACAGATCTTCGTATTCAGCGGCTTTGCACTGCGGGCTAATTCGCTTGGCCATCTGGAGCAGATTGAAAGCTACGCCCCTGGCCATCAGGTCAGATTTGGAAGTTTGAATTACACGGCCAACATCCGTGGGGACTTGATCTTCGACGGATTCGAGCCATAGCCGGGCGCGCCGCACTGTCGCGATGGGTATGACCTAGCTCTGCCACCGGACAGTACCCAGAGGCCGCGCCCACATCAGCTCCGACCCTTAGCTCGGAGCCAGCTACGCCAATCGAGGACGGGTGGCTAGACACCGCCTCAGGGGCTGCAGTCTCAACGGCGATCGAGCCAAACACTAGCATAATCCTCTGCGCAGCCCGTGACTCCAAGGTGTCGGACTCTCTTACGGACCCCGAACCATCCGCGCCCCTGCCAATCGAATCCGAATGGGCGCCGATCATGGAATTCACCGCCGCGGATATCTTTCAGCACTCGCCCTTCGGAGACATTCTGAATTCACTAAGGTCTCTCTCTTTGTCACGAGAGCCTTGTCTGGATTATGGCCAACAGGATTGGGATGCGGACGACGAAGAAATTCGACGCCCACCCACCACCCACTTTGTAGCCATTGTCGATGATTTAACCAACATGCTCGACTTCGACTCCGAAGACATCGACGGTATGGACGACGATGTAGGAGACGAACATGAACCAGCAGCTATAGGGCACTGGAAAGCCACCTCGTCGTATGACATATACATGGTGGATACACCCAACGAAGGCAACGGCGACGAGATGGCGGAGGATGACCCCTCCAAGAAGCAACCCAAGCGCCGACGTCAGCGGCGCCGCTATAAGTCCCACCAAAGCAAAAGTGGTGATACCGGCACAGGAGATAATAACACTCCAGATAGCGCCGAAGATAACAACAATCCCCTCCAGCAAGATTTAGAGCAGGAGGATGAAGGAGCTAGCTCTCCTGAGAGAGCGGCTGGCGGAGAGGAGGAGGATGACAATTACATGCCCCCCTCCGAAGACGAGGCAAGCCTCGGCAATGATGAATTCGCCGTACCAGAGGATCCCGTCGAACAAGAGCACTTCAAGCACAGGCTTATGGCCATGGCAAACAGCCTGAAGAAAAAGCAGCAGCAGCTTCAAGCTAATCAAGATCTGCTAGCTGACAAATGGACTGAAGTCCTCGCGGCCGAGGAATATAAACTCGAGCGTCCCTCCAAGAGTTACCCAAGGCGCAGGTTACTACCCCGACTGGAGGAAGAAGTGTATGATACGGCTGATCGGCCACCTCGTGGCCGCGATAGAGAGGCATTCTAGCCAAAAGCTCAGCCTCCACCCCAACGCCATCCAAATAAAAAGGCAAGGGGAGATACGCCAGACCTGCGAGACATATTGGAGGACAAAGCAAAGCATTCAAGATCGATCTACGGATCACGAGAGAGCACTACTCTACGAGAAGGTAAGCATCACGCCGGATACAGTAAAAGCAAATCTGGCTGGGCCGAACACAGCGGGCAGGACCCATACGAGCTGCGTCGCGATATAGCCCAATACAGAGGCGCCGCACACCCCTTATGCTTCACAAACAAAGTAATGGAACATCAATTCCCAGAAGGTTCCAAACCTATAAACATTGAATCATACGACGGCACAACAGATCCCGTAGTATTGATAGAGGACTTCCTCCTCCACATCCACATGCCCCGCGGTGATGACTTACATGCCATCAAATACCTCCCACTAAAACTCAAAGGACCAGCGCGGCATTGGCTTAATAGCTTGCTAGCGGACTCCATTAGCTCTTGGGAAGATCTGGAAGCCGCATTCCTCGACAACTTTCAGGGCACTTATGTGCGACCACCAGACGCCGATGACTTGAGCCATATAATTCAGCAACCAGAAGAGTCGGCCAGGCAATTCTAGACTCGGTTCCTTACAAAGAAAAATCAAATCATTGACTGTCCGGATGTGAAGGCCTTAGCGGCTTTCAAGCACAACATCCGAGACGAGTGGCTATCCCGGCACTTTGGTCAGGAAAAGCCGAAATCCATGGCAGCTCTCACGACGCTCATGACCCGCTTTTGTGCGGGAGAAGACAGCTAGTTGGCTCGCAGTAATAACATATCAAAGAACCATGGTACCTCAGATAACAAGGACGGCAATAGCAGGTCACGTCGCAACAAGCATAAGCGCCGCATTAACGGCAAAAGTACTGAGGATACGGCAGTCAATGCCGGATTCAAAGGCTCTAAACCCGGTCAGTGGAAAAAGCCATTCAAACAAAGCATGTCGGGTCCGTCCAGCTTGGACCATATACTCAATCGCTCGTGTCAAATACACGGCACCCCAGACAAGCCAGCCAATCACACCAACAGAGATTGTTGGGTGTTCAAGCAGGCCGGCAAGTTAATTGCCGAAAACAAGGACAAGGGGCCGCATAGCGATGACGAGGAAGAACCCCGGCAGCCGCACACTGGAGGACAGAAGAGGTTTCCCCTGCAAGTGCGGACGGTGAACATGATATATGCAACCCACATCCCTAAGAGGGAGCGGAAGCGTGCGCTCAGGAACGTATATTGGTTGGAGCCAGTCGCCCCAAAGATCAACCCTTGGTCCTCCTGTCCGATCACCTTCGCTCGCAGGGACCACCCCACTAGAGTCCGTCACGGTGGATTCGCCGCACTGGTACTAGACCCAATCATCGACGGATTTCACCTCACTCGAGTCCTTATGGACGGCGGCAGCAGCCTGAACCTGCTTTATCAGGACACAGTACGCAAAGTGGGTATAGACCCCTCAAGGATCAAACCCACAAAAACGACCTTTAAAGGCGTCATTCCAGGCGTAGAGGCCCACTGCATAGGCTCAATTACACTGGAAGTGGTCTTCGGATCCCCGGATAACTTCTGAAGCGAAGAGTTAATCTTCGATATAGTCCCGTTCCGCAGTGGTTATCACGCACTGCTCGGACGAACCGCATTCGCTAGATTCAATGCGGTACCACATTATGCATACCTCAAGCTCAAGATGCCAGGACCTCGTGGAGTTATTACAGTCAATGGAAACACATAGCGCTCTCTCTGAACAGAGGAGCACACCGCGACCCTTGCAGTAGAAGCGCAAAGCAGCCTCTCAAGGCAATCTACCAGTTCGGCGTTTCAAAACCCGGACACCTTCAAGCGCGCTCGGGGCAATCGGCAGACAGACCACCTGGCGCGATCTGAGCTCATGTAGCAATACGGCGGCCACCCCAAACCTAGCCCAACGGCGTTATTCGTGCCGCGCGTACATAATTACGCATTAAAAATACCATGGGCACAGGAGGGGAGGGGGGGCACAACTGCGGCACGCCCCAAAACGCGGCCAAACCGCACCAGGGGCTTCCCGTTTGGTTATTTTTCTTTTTCTTTCAGGACTTCAATCTCTGGAAACACTGTCCGGCAGCTCTATTGCCAAACACATGATACAACAACCAAGGAGGCCGACAACTACGAAATTCCCAGGTGGATTACAGATTTCATATAATTCCTCAGCTCGCCCTTGGAAGGGACATAGTCCTACTCTTTTGCTTATTACACCATCTGTATCACTCTGCTTTAATGCAATTTTTTAATATACAATGCATGACATTACGAGTATTATCGCATTTTTGTTATATATACATATCTATGTGTTCATTAATGACGCCTAGCAACCGTACACTCTGGTACGGCCAATGCACCAGGGGCTTACGTACCCACTATATGGTGTGAAAAGTCCGAACACTTTCACAAGTGCGGCACCCCGAACTTATAGCATTATATGCATCAGCTCCGAATCATGTCTTTGGTCAAATGTTGGATTTGCCCGGCTCCTATGTTTTGGTACCTTACATTCCGCTCTATCGGCTAAGGTAGCGCTAGGAGAACTACTGCGATTGTGCCCCGGTTCTGCCGGGCCGAGCACCTCAGTAGAGAAAGCTAAAACTGACTGTCATGATAAGGCGAGAGACTGGTCACTGTTCGGCGAGGTTTTTCGAGTCCCTAAAGACTTATGCCGCTTAGGGCGAGGGGCCAGCTCCGTCCGGCTTACAGGCGTGTATCGCGCCCCAAATTCGGCCTTCCGAATACCAGGGGCTTCGCCGAAATTTAAAATTATAGAATTCTATGGCTAAGTGAGAGTGATAAAGCATTATTAGTCCGATTGCCTTGTTCGTTGTGCTGAGCACCTCCCTCGAAGGACCCGAACACCCCGGCAGAGTCTCGCCGAACACATGGGAACAAGAGTGCTCAGGTTTATCCCGAACACCCCGGCACTCGTGGCATGGGGGCAGAAGCCGACGACTAGCCATCTCTCAGATTGGATAAATAGCCAATCAGAAGGTAATATTTTAAATTCAAACAAGTGTTGCATGGAGCATATGAAACAAGTTTTCACACATACAGGACAAAACGAGCAAGTCTCATTCAAATATTACACTTTGTGAACACTCATCCGCGATAATACGGGCACCCGGCAGAACACCCTCGTAGTACATCTTGGGGTGGCGGTGCTCCTTGCCCTCTGGTGGCCCCTCCTTGATCAGCTTCACGGTGCCTAGCTTGACCCACTGCATTTTTACACGGGCGAAAGCCCGGCGTGCACCTTCTATGCAGACGGATCGCTTGACGACCTCCAGCCGAGGGCAGGCATCCACAAGCCGCCTCACCAGGCCGAAGAAGCTGTTCGGAAGGGCATCGCCAGGCCACAACCAGACTATGAAGCCCTTCATGGCCTGATCGGCCGCCTTATGTAGCTCGGCCATCTGCTTTAGCTGGTCGCTCATTGGCACCGGATGTTCGGCCTCAGCATACTGAGACCAGAACAGCTTCGCCGTCGAGCTTCCGTCCTCGGCCTGGTAGAATAGTGCGGCATCGGACACACTGCGGGGGAAATCTGCGAATGCTCCTGAAGAGCTCCGGATTCGGGTAAGTAATCAGTAATTCACCTTTACATGCTTGATTTGCATATAGAAAGCCTTACCTGCCGCTATCTTCTTCATCGCGTCGATCTCCTGAAGGGCCTTCTAGGCCTCGGCCTTGGCACTCTTCGCGCTCTCACGGGCCGCGGCAAGCTCAGACTCTTGCGTCTTCAAGTCAAGCTCCAACGCCTCGTGCTTCGTCACGAGAGCCTGGAGCTCTTGCTGCACCTCGCCCACCCGAGCCTCGTGCCTCTCTCGCTCGGTGCGCTCCTTGGCCACTATATTTTCAGCCTTGGTCAGCGCTTGCTTCAGGGTCGCCACCTCGGTCGTGGCCCCTGGCAAAACATACAATGATCCTGTCATTTTGCAATCGCGTCCTTTTTATATACATATATCTATAGACGGGGTATTACTTACCTTCGTTCTCCTCGAGCTGCCTCTTGACAAGGCCGAGCTCTTTCTTGGACCCATCGAGGTCCTGCTTCAGTACGGCGACCTCCGCAGTTAGTGCGGCGAACGCCAGCAGAGAAGCCTGCATATGCATATTGACATACTTATATTAGACTCCTGCGATATTATTTGATCCTCAGTCCGGCTTTTCTTTGCGAACACCGAACAAAGCATCAGGGGCTACTGTCTATGCGGTAATACTTCTACTACATTTTAAAACACATACCTCGAAGCCTGTTAGAAGGCTAGTACATGCTTCAGTCAATCCGCTCTTGGCGGACTGAACCTTCTGGATCACCGCACTCTTGATAGTGAGGTGCTCCTCCTCGATGGAAGCGCTGCGAAGCGCTTCCAACATAGTGTCCGGCGCCTCTGGATGGACAGAGGTCACCGACACAGGCGTCTCACCCCCTTAGAAGGGGACCGCCTGCCCGAGCTCGGAACCGTTGGAGGGTCCGGCGCGGTGTTTGGCTGAGGGCCGAACTCGGAGCTCTCGGGGACCCCGTCCCCTCGGCTCCCGGAGTCCGGAAGGTCGCCTTGAGGCGCCTCCGGGACTGTCCCCCCCTCGGTCCGGTGCCTCTTGAGACAGCACCTCGGCATCGTCGGCTGGATGAGGGGAGGTGGCGGTCGGGACTGGATCGCTATCCATGTCCGACGAGCCCAGGGAGCCGTCCGAGGACACCTCGATATTGGCTCGGGGCAGCCTGCACAATTGAGTTTGGCGTTAGGGAAAGCAATGGGACAAAGGAATCCTATGGGTTACTTTGGTATCCAAATACTTACGATCTCCCCTGGGGCGTGGCCCTGCGCAACCACTCATCTTCACTTTCGTCGGTGGTGGTGGAGCTGTCCAGAAGGAGCGTCCTTCCCTTCTTGGACCCTCCGGCCTCCCCAGTTGGGGCGGCCTTCCTTTTCTTGTCACCCCCAGTCGGTGGGGGAGCCTCTTCTTCCTCTTCCTCATCTTCGGGGGAAGAGTGCGCTGCAGAGTCATCGGATGGTGAGTCCGACGATGCCTGGCGTCGGGAACTCTTTCGAGCTCCCTTGGCCTTCTTGGTCTTCTCCGGCACCTTATAAGGGGCCGGAGTCAGCATCTTCGTCAGAAGAGCGTCTGCGGGGCCTTCTAGCAAGGGAGCCGGACAGTCGATCTGTCCGGCCATCTTCTGCCAGTCCTGTCAAAATCACGGGAGTTTAGATCCCGCCTAGAGTCAATCTTTATAAAAATAAGTATCCTGTGAAAGGTAAAACAACTTACTGCGCTGGCTTGGCACTTCGCGCTGAATCCGCGATCCTCAGTAATGGGGGGAGGGACCTCGGTGCTCTTGAACAGCACCCTCCAGGTATCTTCATGAGTCGTGTCGAAGAGCCAGTTCAGAGTTCGGTGCTACGCCGGATTGAACTCCCACAAAGTGAACTCCCGTTGTTGGCACGGGAGTATCCGGCGGACGAGCATAACCTGGACTATGTTTACGAGCTTGAGCTTCTTATCCACCATGTTTTGAATACATGACTGGAGTCCGGTCAGCTCTTTTGAATTACCCCAGGACAGGCCCTTCTCCTTCCAGGAGGTGAGCCGCATGGGGGTTCCAGATCGGATCTCGGGGGCCTCTACCCATGCGGGGTCGCGCGGCTTGGTGATGTAGAACCACCCCGATTGCCATCCCTTTATGGTTTCCACAAAGGAGCCCTCGAGCCATGTTCTGTTGGGCATCTTGCCCACCATGGCGCCTCCACACTCCGCTTGGCGGCCGCCCACCACCTTCGGCTTGACGTTGAAGGTCTTCAGCCATAGGCCGAAGTGGGGCTTGACGCGGAGAAAGGCCTCACACACGACGATAAACGCCGAGATGTTGAGGATGAAGTTCGGGGCCAGATCATGGAAATCTAGGCCGTAATAGAACATGAGCCCCCGGACAAAGGGATGGAGAGGGAATCCCAGTCCGCGGATGAAATGGGTGAGGAATACGACCCTCTCATGGGGCCTGGGGGGTGGGGATGAGTTGCCCCTCATCTGGGAGCCGGTGCGCGATGTCGTCGGGCAGGTATCCGGCTCTCCTCAGTTTCTTTATGTCTCCCTCCATGACGGAGGAGACCATCCACTTGCCTCCCACTCCGGACATGGTTGGAGAAGGTTGAGATGGAAGTGAGGACTTGGGCGCTAGAGCTCGAGTGTGCGGGAGCGGATGAGCAGAGGAGGAAGAAGGCGTGGATAAAAAGGTGAATCCTTATCCCTTTATATGGGCGAACAAAACTAAGCGTCCCCACTTGCCTGGTAAAACTCGCTTATCCCCCAAGCGCCATAATTAATGGCGCGGTTGGGTTACCCACACCCGTATTGATGAGAATCCCGTAATAAGGGGACACGATCTCTGCTTTGACAAGACGTGTCGAAAAACTGCCTCGCGTTATGTGCGGGGCTGGTTAAAAGGAACGGTTCGAATAATCACCGGGCCATGATGTAACGTCATGTTGCCAAAACAAGCTAGCGGATTAGATCTGTGAAAACATTATTCTCTCTACGATGAAATGTGGAACTTATTTTGCAGGGTCGAACACTATGCTCGTATTCAAATTCTTCTGTGATGTATTCAAAGAAGGAACCCGCCTTGCAATGCCGAAGACAACTGCGCGCCGGACTCATCGTCATTGAAGCCTGGTTCAGGGGCTACTGTGGGAGTCCTGGATTAGGGGGTCTCCGAATGGCCGGACTATCTCCATTGGCCGGACTGTTAGACTATGAAGATACAAGATTGAAGACTTCGTCTCGTGCCCGGATGGGACTCTACTTGGCGTGGAAGGCAAGCTAGGCAATACGTATAGGGATATCTCCTCCTTTGTAACCGACCTTGTGTAACCCTAACCCTCTCCGGTGTTTATATAAACCGAAGGGTTTTAGTCCGTAGGACAACAATCACAACATACAATCATACCATAGGCTAGCTTCTAGGGTTTAGCCTCTATGATCTCGTGGTAGATCTACTCTTGTAACACCCATATCATCAATATTAATCAAGCAGGACGTAGGGTTTTACCTCCATCAAGAGGGCCCGAACCTGGGTAAAACTTCGTGTCCCTTGCCTCCTGTTACCATCCAGCCTAGACGCACAGTTCGGGACCCCCTACCCGAGATCCGCCGGTTTTTACACCGACAGCCGTCGTCGTGGCTGTTGCGGGTCCACCCGAGGGCAAGGACTACTGCAAGCCGGAGCGATACTTCGAGGACGTCCTGGAGGGTGCCCGTTTAATAGAGGGTCAATGCTCGAAGGATATTATGTTTGAATGAATGTATCCGGGCTGCCCAGACTTTTGTTTATGAAACAAGGCTTGTATAATATACTTGTGCTTTTATCTAAAATTATTTTCCTCATGTTCGGCCGTTCTTATATCTGAAAGTTTGCCAGTCGTCGGCTTCAACCCCCACATAGATACTACCGGGGTGTTCGGAGTAGCACTTGACCACACTTGACCCAACATCTTGGTCCGTAAAGGAGGTGATCGTGCAGCGAACTAGGCAATCGGACTATGCGGCTTTATCACTCTCACTTAGCCATAGGAGTTTGACAAAAGGGACTCTGAGCTAGCCCCTGGTCCACGTGCGGCTTTCCGAACTTGGATGCTTTTGGCGCGTGACCGGGTGAGGCCAGTCCTTCATGTAATACAGACAAAATCACGAAAGATTTAGTAAGTCACCGATCCGCTGACCAGCTCTCGCTATATCATGACAGTCAGTTTTCGGCTTTCTCTATGAGGTGTTTGACCGGACAAACCAGAAACACAATCCCAGTAGTTCTCCCTTTACTACCTTAGCCGAACAAGCGGAACATAAGGTGGTAACCACAGGAGCCGGGCAACCCAACTATTGACCAAAGACATGATTCGGAGTCGATGCATATAATGCGGTATTCACGATGCCGAAGTGTACTATAGAATTGTTCGGACTTTTTGTTTTTGAAAAATATATGTGGCCGAATAGAGCCCCTGGCAATTTATGTCGAGGTGTGTATGTCAATATGTCATGAAGACGGAGTACAGATTATGAAATAAGCCAATACCGAATGAGGTTGGTCAAGACTGTTTCCGCTATGATTGATACGTCAAACGTGCTCTTATAGAGAGTGGCCTAATCATCAAGGCTATTTTACATGCCGAGAATTTGAGAACAAGGGAAAGCTGTATACAGGTCCTAAAAAGAAAGGGTGGTCTTGAAGATCCTTTGGACACCCTCCGCACGTCTGTGCCGCTTTTCACCTTGGTGTAGGATCCTTTGAGAGGATCAGCGATCGAGTATACATAAGGGGTCTGGAGAAGGGCCCTTGGTACCATTGAAAAGTGATTTGGGTTTTGAAGAACCTGAAAAATAAAAAGTAAAAAGGAGAAAAAAAAGGAAGAACATGAAGGTCCGAATAGGGTCGAGACGTATTGTGGACTTCGTCCTTTGTGTGCCTCCGTCCTTGCCCATGGTATTTTTAGTGCATAGTTATGTACGCGCAGTACGTATGCCATGATTAAGTGGGGGTATTGATGGAGGCCGAATTGCTAATCTAGTTCTAGACGAACCGGATTGTCGTTCTGCAGGGGGCTTGATGGCTGATGAAGTATTCGGCTTGATAAGGCCACCCTGTGCCTCAGATGCGAGGGCCGCGGTATGCTCCTCAGTACGGAGGGAGCGCTCCATGTTTCCATTGACTGTTATAATGCCGCGTGGTCTGGGCATCTTGAGCTTTAGATAGGCATAGTGTAGGACTGCATTGAAATAGGCAAAAGCGGTTCATCCGAGCAGTGCATGATAACCACTGCGGAAGGGGACGATGTCGAAGATTAAATCTTCGCTTCAGAAGTTATCCGGTGAGCCGAAGACTACCTCCAACGTTATTGACCCTGTGCAGCAGGCCTCTGCGCTGGGTATTACTACTTTAAATGTGGTTTTAGTGGGCTTGATCCTTGAGGGACCAATGCCCATTTTACGAACAATGTCTTGATAGAGCAGGTTAAGACTGCTGCCGCCATCCATGAGGACCCGCGTGAGGTGGAATCCGTCGATGATTAGATCAAGGACCAATGCTGTCGAACCTCCATGATGGATACTGGTCGGATGGTCTCTGTGGTAAAAAATGATCGGACATGCCGACCATGGGTAGAATTTTGGGGCAACTGGCTCTATGGCATAGACGTCCCTTAGTGCAGGCTTTCGCTCCCGCTGATGGATGCGAGTGACGTAGATCATATTCACTATTTTTACCTCGAGGGAAATTTATTTTCCCCCTTGTGTTTGTTGGGCGAGGCTCATCGTCATCCTCGCTGGGCGGCTCTTTCTTGTTATGTTTAGTGTTTATCTTACCGGCCTATTTAAAGACCCAACAATTTTGGTTGGTATGATTTCCAGGCTTGTCCGGGGTGCCATGAATCTGGCAAGGCTGATCTAGTATTCTGTCCAAACTGGATGGACCATCTTTGTTTCCTTTGAATGGCTTCTTCCGCTGACCGGGTTTAGAGCCACTGAATCTGGCATTGACCATCGTGTCTTCGGTATCTTCATTGTTGCTTTGACGCTTGTGTTTGTTGCGTCGTGGCTTGCCGTTGCCATCTCTGGCTTCGGTGGTGCCAGGGTCGCTGGTGATGTTGCTTCTATGAGCTAGCCAGCTATCTTCTCCCATGCAAAAGCGGGTCATGAGTGCGGTGAGAGCTGCCATGGACTTCGGTTTTGCTTGGCCGAGGTGTCGGGCGAGCCACTCGTCACGGGTGTTGTGTTTAAAGGCCGTGAGGGCTTCAGCATCCGGACAATCGACAATTCGGTTCTATTAAATTAAGAACCTGGTCCAGTGTTTTCGGGTTGACTCTCCAGGTTGCTGGACTATGTGATTGAGGTCATTGGCATCTAGAGGCCGGACATAGGTACCTTGGAAGTTGTCTCTAAAGCATCTTCCAGGTCTTCCCAACTACCAATAGAGTTCTCTCGGAGGTTGTTTAGCCAGTGTCGTGCTGGTCCTTTCAGCTTTAAGTGGAGGTATTTGATGACATGGACATCGTCACCGCGGGCCATGTGGATATGGAGAAGGAAATCTTTGATCCATACCATGGGATCTGTCGAGTTGTCATATGATTCGTTTACGGGTTTAAACCCTTCTGGGAATTGGTGCTGCATTACCTCATCGGTAAAGCATAAGGGGTGTGCGGTGCCTCTATATCAGGCAACATCCCGACGGAGTTCGGATGACATCCATATGCGGTTTTCAGCCCTGGTGAGGTTAGGCCTACCGTTCCAGGATTGACAGTCGTCTTCTCGAGTTGGGGCGCGCCCCCTTGATCCTTAGATTGATCTTGTTTGGCATGCTCTATTGCTCAGGTCTTGTCGTAAGTTATAGGTGTATCCTGGAGCCACAGTCTCTCAGCCTTTATGGCGAGGTGGTGTGGGTAGGCGTTCGGCGTAGGTGGCCGCTTTATCTCGCCCATGTGGTGGCCGGTCTGGTTCATCAATGCAGTAATGTTTTGACGAAATTGGCTCGAAGGCCTCGTCATCGAATTGTGGTAGCAGCTGACGCTTTTGATAACTCTTTGTTGGGCGTTGGAGGCCATATTCTTCGGCAGCTAGGACTTGGGTCCATCTTTCGTTGAGTGTATCCTGTTCGGCTTGGAGCCATTGCTGCTGCTTTTTTAGGCTTCTTGCAGTAGCAATTAGTTGTCGCTTAAAGCGCTCCTACTCGATGGGTTCCTCTGCCACGATGAAATCTTCATTGCCGAAGCTAACATCATCCTCAAAGAGTGGTAGATAGTTTCTATCTTCCGAATCCTTGTTCCCGACCGGATCATCGGGGTTAACTTGCCCCTCGTCCACGTCATCCTGTTCGGATGTGGGCTCGATGGGGGTGATACGTCCATTTTGCATCATGTTTTCTTCCTGTTATTTATAATGTTTTTATCCATAGTAATACTTTTTGGAGTAATTTTAATGCCTTTTCTCTCATAATTTGCAAGGAACACACCAAGAGGGAGAATTCTGGCAGCTGGAAATCTGGACCTGAAAAACCTCTTCTGGCTACCTATTCTGCACAACTCCAAATAAGTTGAAACTTCACGGAGATTTTTTATGTAATATTTAAGAAATACTGGAGCCAATAACTACCAGAGGGAAGCCACCAGGTGGGCACAACCCACCTGGGCATGCCAGGCACGCCCTCGTGGTTTGTGGACTCCTCGTCCCACCTGTGGTACCCATCTTATGGTATATAAGTGATCTTGACCTAGAAAAAATGGGAGGACTTTTGGGACAAAGCGTTGCCGCCTCGAGGCGGAACCTGGGCAGGAGCACTTTTGCCCTCCAGCGGAGCGATTCCGCTGGGGGAACTTCCCTGCCGGAGGGGGAAATCACCGTCATCATCATCACCAATAACTCTCCCATCTTGGGGAGGGCAATCTCCATCAACATCTTCAACAACAACATCTCCTCTCAAACCCTAGCTCATCCCTTGTGTTCAATCTTGTTACCGGAACTATAGATTGGTGCTTGTGGGTGACTAGTAGTGTTGATTACATCTTGTAGTTGATTACTATATGGTTTATTTGGTGGAAGATTATATGTTTAGATCCATTATGCTATTTAATACCCCTCTGATCTTGAGCATGCTTCTTATTTGTGAGTAGTTACCTTTGTTCCTGAGGTCACGTGAGAAATCATGTTGCAAGTAATCATGTGAACTTGATATGTGTTCAATATTTTGATAGTATGTATGTTGCTATTACCTTAGTAGTGTCATGCGAACGTCGACTACATGACACTTCACCATATTTGGGCCTAAGGGAATGCATTGTGGAGTAGAAATTAGATGGTGTTTTGCGTGAGTGACAAAAGCTTCAACCCTAGTTCATGCGCTATTCCGTAAGGGACTGATTGGATCCAAAAGTTTAATGCCATGGTTAGAACACAAATCGAACCAACATGATGAAAGTGACTAGATGAAATTCCAGTGTACCCTCAATACCCTAGTTCAACCCTATTTCTTGTAGTTGTGGATGCTTGCGGGAGGGTTAATCATAAGTAGGAGGTTTGTTCAAGTAAGAACAGCACTGAAGTAGCGAACACAAATCAAACCAACATGATGAAAGTGACTAGATGAAATTCCAGTGTACCCTCAAGAACGCTTTGCTTATCATAAGAGACCGTTTTGGATTGTCCTTTGCCTCAAAAGGATTGGGCTACCTTTCTGCACTTTTGTTAATATTATTGTTACTTGCTCGTTACAAATTATCTTGCTGTAAAACTACTCTGCTACTTACAATTTCAGCACTTGCAGACAATACCTTACTGGAAACTAGTCATTTCCTTCTGCTCCTCGTTGGGTTTGACACTCTTACATATCAAAAAGAGCTACAATTGATCCCCTATACTTCTGGGTCATCAAGGCTATTTTCTGGCGCCGTTGCCGGGGAGTGAAGCGCCTTTGGTAAGAAAACATTTAAATAGTGTGCTGAAATTTATTATCACTTGTTACTATGGAAAACAATCCTTTGAGGGGTTGGTTTGGGGTATCTTCACCTCGTCCAGAACCACAATTAGCCACCCCTCAACCTACTACACCTACTGAAAATATTGAATATGAAATTCCTTCGAGTATGATAGAACAACTGCTAGTTAATCCTTATGCACGAGATGGAACCGAACATCCTGATATGCACTTGATATATGTGGAACAAATTTGTGGATTTTTTAAGCTTGCAGGTTTACCCATGGATGAAGTGATTAAAAAGGTTTTCCTTTTATCTTTGAAGGGAAAAGCATTGGAATGGTATAGGCTATGTGGTGATATTGGATCATTGAATTGGAATCGTTTGAAATTGGAGTTCCACCAAAAAAATTATCCTATGCACCTAGTTCATCGTGATCGGAATTATATATATAATTTTTGGCCTGCCTTAAGTCAATGTTATATTCATGCCCCAATCATGAGCTCTCAAGAGAAATTATTATTCGGAATTTTTATGATCGGCTTTCTCGTAATGATCAAACCATGCTTGATACTTGTGCTGGTTCATTTATGAAGAAGACTATTGAATTTTGGTGGGATCTTTTGGAAATAATTAAACGCAACTATGAAGATTGGGAACTCGACGAAGGTATAGAGTCAGGTATTAAAATTAAATATGATTGTGTTAAATCTTTTATAGATGCCGATTCTTTTCAAAAGTTTAGCACTAAATACAAACTTGACTCTGAGATAGTAGCCTCCTTTTGTGAATCATTTGCTACTCATGTTGAACTCCCTAAGGAGAAGTGGTTTAAATATAACCCACCTATTGAATAAGAAGTTAAAAAACCAGTGCCAGTTAAAGAAGAAACTATACTTTATAATGTTGATCCAGTTGTTCCCTCTGCTTATATTGAGAAACCACCTTTCCCTGTTAGGATAAAGGAACATGCTAAAGTTTCAACTGTGGTTAACAAAAGTTATATTAGAACACCTAAACCTGATGAACAAATTAAAGTTGAACCTAGTATTGCTATGGTGAAAGATCTCTTGGACGAAGATATGGATGGGCATGTTATTTACTTCTATGAAGAACTTTCTAGAATTGCTAAACCTGACAAAAGAGATAAACATAGACCTATGGTTGGCATGCCTGTTATTTGAGTTAAAATAGGAGATCAATGTTATCGTGGTTTATGTGACATGGGTGCTAGTGCAAGTGCTATTCCTTACACTTTACATGAAGAAATCATGAAAGACATAGCACCTGCTGAGATAGAATAAATAGATGTTACTATTAAACTTGCTAATAGATACACCATATCACCAATTGGGATTATTAGAGATGCCGAAGTCTTGTGTGGGAAAATTAAAAACCCTACTGATTTTCTTGTTCTTGGTTCCCCACAAGATTACTTTTGTCCCATTATCTTTGGTAGATCTTTCTTGAACACAGTTAATGCTAAGATAGATTATAAGAAACAAACTGTGCTTTGGTGATGAGTCTCATGAGTTTAATTTTTCCAAGTTTAGTAGAATTCATCATGAAAAAGAATTTCCTAGTAAGGATGAATTAATTGGTCTTGCTTCAATTGTTGTTCCACCTACTGTTCCTTTAGAACAATATTTGCTAGACCATGAAAATGATTCACATATGCATGAAAGAAATGAAATAGATAAGATTTCCTTTGAAGAACGTCCTCTACTTAAACACAATTTGCCTATTGAAACTCTAGGAGGTCATCCTCCACCTAAAGGTGATCCCGTGTTTGAATTAAAACAATTGCCGGACACTTTGAAATGTGCTTATCTTGATGAAAAGAAAATATATCCTGTTATTATTACTGTTAACCTTTCAGAACATGAAGAAGAAAGATTATTGAAGGTTCTAAGGAAGCACCAAGCTGCTATTGGATATACTCTTGATGATTTAAAGGGCATTAGTCTCACTCTATGTCAGCACAAAATTAATATTGAGCTTGATGCTAAACCCATTGTTGATCACCAACGTCGGTTAAATCCGAAGATGAAAGAAGTGGTAAGAACAGAAATATTTAAACTTCTGGAAGCAGGTATAATCTATCCCATAGCTGATAGTAGATGGGTAAGTCTTGTTCATTGTGTCCCTAAGAAAGGAGGTATAACTGTGGTTCCTAATGATAAGAATGAGCTTATTCCACAAAGAATTGTTACAGGCTATAGAATGGTAATTGATTGTAGAAAATTAAATAAAGCAACTAGAAAAGATCATTACCCTTTGCCTTTTATTGATCAAATGCTTGAAATATTACCTAAGCACACACACTTTTGCTTCCTAGATGTATACTCTGGCTTTTCACAAATACTTGTTTCTCAACCTGATCAAGAAAAGACTACTTTTACTTGTCCCTTTGGAACTTATTGTTATAGACGTATGCCTTTTGGTTTATGTAATGCACCTACTACCTTTCAAAGATGTATGAATGCTATATTCTCTGATTTTTGTGAAAAGATTGTTGAGATTTTCAGGGATGACTTTTCTGTTTATGGCAAGTCTTTTGATGATTGTTTAAGCAATCTTGAGTGAGTTTTGCAGAGATGTGAACAAACAAATCTTGTCTTGATTTGGGAGAAGTGCCACTTTATGGTTAATGAAGGCATTGTCTTGGGTCATAAAATTTCTGAAAGAGGTATTAAAGTGGACCATGCTAAGGTTGATGCAATTGAGAAAATGCCATATCCTAAAGATATAAAAGGTATTCATAGTTTCTTAGGTCATGCTGGTTTCTATAGGAGATTTATCAAAGACTTTTCTAAAATTTCTAGGCCTCTTACAAATCTTTTGCAAAAGGATATTCCTTTTGTTTTTTATGATGATTGTTCAGAAGCCTTTGAAACACTCAAGAAAGCCTTAATTTCTGCACCTATTGTTCAACCACCTGATTGGAACTTGCCTTTTGAAATTATGTGTGATGCTAGTGATTATGTTGTTGGTGATATTCTAGGACAAAGAGTTGATAAGAAACTTAATGTTATTCGTTATGCTAGTAAAACTCTAGACAGTGCTCAAAGGAACTATGCTACTACTGAAATGAATTCTTAGCAGTGATGTTTGCTTGTGATAAATTTAGACCTTATATTGTTGATTCCAAAGTAACTGTTCACACAGACCATGTTGCTATTAAATATCTTATGGAAAAGAAAGATGCTAAACCTAGACTTATTTGTTGGGTTCTCTTGCTGCAAGAATTTGATTTACACATCATTGATAGAAAAGGAGTTGAGAACCCGGTAGCTGATAACTTGTCTAGGCTTGAAAATGTGCTTGATGACCCATTAGCTATTGATGATAGTTTTCTTGATGAGCAGTTAGCTGCAATAAATGTTGCTAATAGTACTCCTTGGTTTGCCGACTATGCTAACTATATTGTTGCTAAATATTTACCACCTAGCTTTACATACCAGCAAAAGAAAAAATCTTCTATGATTTAAGACATTACTTTTGGGATGACCCACATCTTTATAAAGGAGCAGATGGTATTATTAGACGTTGTGTACCTGAGCATGAACAGGGGCAAATCCTACGGAAATGTTACTTCGAGGCTTATGGAGGGCATCACGCTGGAGATAGAACTGCTCACAAGGTATTGCAATCTGGATTTTATTAGCCTACGTACACTCTTCAAGGATTCCCGTAAGTTTGTCTCTTCTTGTGATGAATGTCAAAGAATAGGTAATATCGGTAAGCGTCAAGAAATGCCTATGAATTATTCACTTGCTGGTGAACCATTTGATGTTTGGGGATTTGATTACATGGGACCTTTTCCTTCCTCTAATGGGTATACACATATTTTGGTTGCTGTTGATTATGTTACTAAATGTGTAGAAACCATTCCAACTAGTAGTGCTGATCACAGCACCTCTATTAAAATGCTTAAGGAAGTTATTTTCCCAACGTTTGGAGTCCCTTGATATTTAATGACTGATGGTTGTTCACACTTTATTCATGGTGCTTTCCTTAAAATGATTGCCAAGTATGATGTTAACCATAGAATTGCATCACCCTATCATCCTTAGTCTAGTGGTCAAGTTGAACTTAGCAATAGAGAAATAAAATTAATTTTGCAAAAGACTGTCAATAGGTCCAGGAAGAACTGGTCAAAGAAATTAGATGATGCGCTTTGGGATTATAGAACAGCTTATAAAAATCCTATGAGTATGTCCCCATATAAAATGGTTCATGGAAAAGCTTGTCATTTGCCTCTTGAGTTAGAACATAAAGCATATTGGGTAATCAAAGAACTCAATTGTGATTTCAAACTTGCTGGTGAAAAGAGGTTATTTGATATTAGCTCTTTAGATGAATGGAGAACCCAAGCTTATGAAAATGCAAAGTTATTCAAAGAAAAAGTTAAAAGATGGCATGACAAAAGAATCCAAAAGCGTGAGTTTAAAGTTGGAGAATATGTTCTTTTGTACAACTCTCGTTTCATATTTTTTGCAAGAAAGCTCCTCTCAAAATGGGAAGGCCCATATGTCATCGAGGAGGTTTACCGGTCTGGAGCCATCAAAATAAATAACTCCAAAGGTACCAACCCGAAGGTTGTCAATGGGCAATGAATAAAGCATTATATCTTAGGTATGCCTATTAATGTTGAAAGTAATATTATCCAAATGATGACACCGGAAGAACACATAAAAGAGTCCTTCCGGAACACTCCGGAATCGTGAAAATAAGGAGGTACATGATACGGTAAGTAGAGGGACTCCGAAAAATTCACAAAAATATTTTTTATCAGTTTTGGAATATTTTAGAATTTTGGAAATAAAGAAACTTCCAGGAAGCATCCCCTGCTGGGCACAAGACACCAGGGCACGCCAGGCTTGCCTGGCGCGCCCAGGTGGGTTGTGCCCACCTGGGACACCTTCCGTACTCCGTTTTTCTACCATATGCTTGTCCTCCAAGATAAATATATATATATATACTTCTTGAACCTGTTAACCATCGCATCACGGAGAAATGCTCTGTCCTCTTTTCTTGTTGTTTCCTGCATAGATCTGAAAATATGTCCTCCCAAGACTCTGAGGGTGAGAGCTATGTTGCCAATCTCATCACAAACCCCAAGTCCTATGGGGAAGGGGGCACTATAACTGGACCTCCGAAGAATAAGAAGATGAATTGGTTCCTTTCTGGTTCAAGGATGAGAGCATGGAGGCGTTATGCAAGAGGATAATAAAACTCGAGATAGATAATTGTGAGTAGATGATGGAAAATTTTATTCTCCGTCAGAAGCTGGAGGAAGCAAAAGGGAAACCCCACATTTTCTCACCACCACCATTGCCATGGAAATCCGAGGACAAGATCTCTTCTTATCCACCACCATCATCATCTTCACCACCAAAGGAGAACTGAGTATCGGGTATGGGCACTCCCCTTGGCTTCTGTCAAGCTTGGGGGATGTGCCTCGGTATAGTATCTTCCCACTATCTTTTTGATTTTACTTATCTTAGTTCGATCTTTTGCTTTTAGATGAAATAAAAGTTTAGTTATATCCTTTCTTCTTTGAGAGTTTGCTTAGTGATCTATCCTTGTAATCGTGTGAAAATTATATAATAAAGTTAGTTTGAGTTTTGCTTTCTTTACTTTGATGTTGCAAATATAAGAAAATAAATAACAAAGGAAACAAATAATGAAAATATTATATACTAATCCTATGGTAGGTAATGGCACCACATAAGGAAAAGTATAGGTAGAAATTTTTATTAGAGATGGACAAACATAGCATTAGTCAATGATGCAACTCATGAAAGAATTAATAAGGGAAGAGAAGATTCACATATAAATATACTATCCTAGAAATCTTTGTGATTGTGAGCCCTCATCAAAATATTATATGTCAAAATTGTTGACGTTGGATAAGGAAGACAACTTAATGATTTATGTTTGTTCATATTCACATAGAAGTCATATTGTCATAGATCCTTTAACATGTGGTGCTTGCCACCTATCTTTGCTAGCCAAAAATTCCGCACTAAGTAGAGATACTACTTGTGCATCCAAAAACCCTTAAACCCAAATCTTCTTCAAGTGTCCACCATACCTACCTAGGGATTGAGCAAGATCCCTCAAGTAAGTTGTCATCGGTGCAAAAAGGAAATAAAAATGGCTTCTAAAAGTGTGGGATCATTTAGTGTAAGGGAAAATCGAGCATTGCACGAACTTGTGATGGTGAAGAATAAAAGCGACAGACTGCATAATAAAGGTCGATATCACAAGGGGCAATGTAACGTGACATTCTCTTGCACTAAGGGATTGATCATACAAACAAATAAGCGCATGGCAACCTCTGCTTCCCTCTGCGAAGGGCCTATCTTTTACTTTTATGCAAAGAGTCAAACTTTTCTCTCTATTCCTTTTATTTTTCTCCTTTGGCAAGCATCATGCGGTGAGGAAAGATCTAGGCACATATGTCCGGTTGAATATGGGTGGCATGAGTTATTATTGTTGACATCACCTTTGAGGTGAGTATGTTGGGAGGCAAAATCATAAGCCCCTATCTTTCTATGTGTCCGGTTGAAACGTTTTGCTCATGGGTACAAGGTGAGTGTTAGCAATCATAGAAGACTATATGATGGTTGAGTATGTGGACTTGCCTAAAGGCTCCGACACATGACTCTTCCTGAAAAGATGAAGAATTTTAGTTGCAAAGTTGACTGAGAACATAGTTTGTTGGTTTCTAATAGAGTTTTTGCTTTATACTTCGATCGTGTGATGAACTATTACTTATTCATGAGATGTATATGATAAAAGTTCTATGATAAAAGTCCTATGTTTAATTTTGCTATTGTTATAATAAACATGATGCTTCTGTGTCCGTATTTTGTTTTTATCGACACCTCTCTCTCTCCAAGCATGTGGACATGTTTTTGATTTTGGTTTTCGCTTGAGGACAAGCGAGGTCTAAGCTTGGGGGAGTTGATATGCCCATTTTGCATCATGTTTTCTTACTGTTATTTATAATGTTTTCATCCACAATAATGCTTTTTGGAGTAATTCTAATGCCTTTTCTCTCATAATTTGCAAGGAACACACCAAGAGGGAGAATTCCGACAGCTAGAAATCTGGACCTGAAAAAGCTACGTCAGGCTACTTATTCTGCACAACTCCAAATAAGCTGCAACTTCACGGAGATTTTTTATGGAATATTTAAGAAATACTGGAGCCAATAACTACCATGTGGGCACAACCCACCTGGGCGCGCCAGGCCTGCCAGGCGCGCCCTGGTGGGTTGTGGCCTCCTCGGCCCACCTCTGGTGCCCATCTTATGGTATATAAGTGATTTTGACCTAGAAAAAAGGGGAGGACTTTCGGGACGAAGTGCCGCCGCCTTGAGGCGGAACTTGGGCAGGAGCACTTTTGCCCTCCGGCGGAGCGATTCCGCCAGGGGAACTTCCCTCCCGGAGGGGGAAACCATCGTCATCATCATCACCAACAACTCTCCCATCTTTGGGAGGGCAATCTCCATCAACATATTCAACAACACCGTCTCCTCTCAAAACCTTATTCATCCCTTGTGTTCAATCTTGTTACCGGAACTATAGATTGGTGCTTGTGGGTGACTAGTAGTGTTGATTACATCTTCACTAGAAAAAAAATACACTTCTGTGATGATACGCGTTTGTCACAGTAGGTCACGTTTTATGTCATGCATGTAAATCCATGACAAATTTATGACAGAATCAAGATAGTCATACCTGTGCTGTCGTAGAAGTGTTCCATGATATTACCAAAATTATCATCATGGAAGTGTCCACTTCCATGACGATAAATCGCGCGTCACAGAAGTGCTTTCGTCAAGGGTGACCGACACGTGGCATCCACCGTAACGGAACGTCGTTAAGCTATCGGGTTCGGTTTTGGATCCGATAACCCGTTAACAGCCCCGACCAATGGGGATTTTCCACGTGTAAAATCATCATTGGCTGGAGGGGACACGTGTCGGCTCGCCGTTGGGACAGATGTCATCCACTCATTGGACCCAAAGACCCTATGATACGTTGACACGTGGCATGGCCCAACAGAGGCCCATTCCAGTGAAAAGGACGACCCTTTTGACTTGGTCAAAAGGTGGCGGGCCGGCCCACGGCAAGCCTGTTAACGGCATGTTTGCATATAGCCCATTTACAGCCCGCTAACCCAGGGCCCGTTTACGGCCTATCCGAATTAGGCCCAGTAGCGTCATCTGGGCTGTCCAATATAATTCCAGCCTGTTTTAACTTCCGGCCCATGTATGGCCCATGACGTCTTTTTGGCCCATATGAGGCCCTTAGTAACCCTCGGCCATTAACGGTCCGTGGTAAAACTGGCCCGTAATGAACAGTGTATCACTTTATACCCATTAACGGCCCATTATTCCATTGGGACGTTTCCAGCCCATGTTATCTTTCGGCCTTCTCAGGGCCCATTTATTCTTGGGCTCATTCCCAGCATTCGTTTACTTTCGGCCCGTTACTATCATTTTCTGCTTGTGGGCCAAATTTAGCCTGTGGTTACAGTCGGCCCGTTTGTGGCTTGTTAATATGTCGGGCCGTTTTCATAGCGTCATCAAATACGACCGATTAACGACGGCCCGTTATTGTCGGCCCGTTATGGTCAGCCCATGAATAGACGATTTCAACTCTAGCCCATTTACGGCCATAATGTGGTCTGTTATTGGCCCATGTTTGGCCAACCGATCATACGACCCATAGAAGGCCCATTGATGATACGGCCCGTAGAAGGCCCATTGTGTCTATAGCCCGTATAAGGCCCATTGTTTCTACACCCCGTAGAAGTCCCATTGTTTCTACGGCCCTTAGAAGGCCCATTGTATTTACGGCCTATAGGAGGTCCATGTTAACTACAGTAAATATGTAGCCCATGGTTAATGTGGCCTAGTTTTAAAAATAGGATATTGCGGCCACTAGCAAACCGCGGAAAAAGAACTGCATTGACTACAAGAAAACAAATAAACAAGACAATAAGGAAATAAATAGGCAAGCAACTTACGCTAGGCTATCACGGCTATTACACATATTACATCCACTGGGCATCAAAGTTCGTCACGAGTGCAAATATAGGGAACAAAGCAGCATATAAACGCCGCAGCAAAACAAGTCTAGAACTGAAACCACTTCAGAAGAGCTCAAGAAACAATATCATGGGTTCCCATTATGCTGGCAAGATGCTTAGCAAGCTTATTAACTTTCTCTTGTTTGGCGCTTAAATCCTCCAGCACTTGCTGTTGCACTAGAAAGTATGCATCTGAATTCTGCAGGGAATTCCTCAGTCCTTCGGCTTCCTGTCGCATAACATCTGATCGATGTCTTTCAGCTTGAAATTGAGACTCAAGAAGCCGAATAGATTCATGCAGCGAGTTCAAAGAGCTAGTGCCAACAGTAGTAGCCAGTAACTCGAACACTACATCAAGACAAGACTTTGGGGTTGTCTCAATGTCTTCAATATAGTTTTTATCAGCTTTCTTGGAGACCAACAGGGATGTCTCACTATCTTGAACCTTATCTGCATTACTTCCTGTACCATTGCATAATGGGGTACTCTCCAATATTTTATCCGCATTCTAAAAGAGAAACAAACAAACACATCACAGGTTTACAATGTAGTATATGAAACTCATTTTGGTAAACCAGTTCAGTAGTAAGGTGGACAGGAGAACAGCATGAAACAAACATATATCTATGTAGTATGGTCACTGTATGGTCTATATCATTCTAGTTTATGTTGCCAAATCAAGATAGATACAATTCAAATCATATCTATTTAAGAACAAGCAGCTTAGACAGAATATAAGTGTGGGAAACTACACGGCAATAACAACACATGTAAGGTGCATGGCATGAGAATATAACTGTTTATTCAATTGAAACTGAAATCAACATAGAGCAAGTAACAACAGCAAACACGTTAAAGAAACAGGTTTAAAACATACCTGTTGCACCATTGGAGTTTCAATTGCATCCTTCAAATTTGAAATTAGTTGGTATGAGTAAATACAGTGATGCAAGAGCAAAGTAGTATGAACCATAGCTACGGAACCTGGCCTGAGAACAATTCTTCTTCTGCTTTAAGCGTTGACTTGGGGTTCGGAGTGGTGGTCCTCGTGCTTTGGGCACTACAGTTGCCTTACTAACTGCTCGTGTTTGGGTGCTTTGTGGTGGAGACGGTGCTGTGTCAACGGGAACTGGGTTACTATCTGCTGGGGTTGGGGTTAGAAGGGGTGTAGCTGGTTCTCTGTCCAACTGGTAGGGGTACAATCTACGTGAGTCTGGGTTATGTGTGGTGGGGCTGGTTCTTGGGAAAGTACAACCGTGGTTCTATCTCCATCGACGGGTAGCACGATCTTTTCTGAAGACCGTGTTTTTACTCCCACGGATGCTGCCATCACCCCCTCCAATTGAAATGGCTGATAAACAAGAAAAGTAATTGAATGTACATACATTGTAAGATAGACAGGTGCAATGGATAGTAGGGAAGAAAACAAGGCATGAAATAATTCACATTTATGTTGTCTAACCAAACAGAATAGCAGGACATAATTTCACATATATGATGGCTAATTAAACAGGATAGCATGACACAATTTCACATGTATGATGGCTAACTAAACAGGATAGAATGACATACTTCAAAGTATGATGACTATGTAAACAGGATGACATGATATAACTATACGATGTGTCTATTAAAGTGGTTGGCATGCCATAAATCACAAACATGCCATCGATGGAAACATGATGGCATGATATAATTCACGGATAGAATGACATAATTCAAAAATATGATGACTATGTGAATAGGATGATATGATATAACTATATTATATCTTTAGAAAATGGGTTGGCATGCCATAATTCAGATACATACTGTCTATGTAAACATCATGGCATGATATAATTCAAATATATGATTTATATATATACTAAGGAAGTGAGCAGAGGGCAATCGCATATATGATGTGTCAACTAAGGAGATGGCATTCAATATCGTGTATATGATGTAAAAATAAGCATTGCAATACAACATATGCATGATATGAGTAATATAACCCTGCCAAGTTTGAGCATACACCTCAGGGGGATAATAGGACTGGTCATCTGCCTCTGAATCCTCCTCTGAAGAGCTATCTGTAACCAACAAGATATCTGCTTCACCAGGTAGCATTGTCTGCTATGAAGACCTTGTTTTCACTCCAGATTTCTCCATCACCACTACAAATGGCTGATGCACAGGAAGAGCAGTTGAATATACAAACATTGTCGACAAAAGCAATGATAAATACAAAAAAGGACGGCATGATATAATTCACATATATGATGCTTGGATAAACAACATGGCATTGCATAATTCACATATATAATGCCTTGCAACAAGATAACATTGCATAATTCACATATATAATGTCTTGCAACAAGATGGCATTGCATAATTCACATATATGGTAATTCACACAAAGCATGTCTAAACCTATCAAATGACATAGCAATGCAAGATACCATACGCACGATATGAGCATCATAACCCTGCCAAGTTAGAGCATGCACCTTGGGGGGAAATAGGACTGGTCATCTGTCTTTGAATCCTCCTCTGAGGAGCTATCTATAACCAGCAAGACATGCGCTTCGTCAGATAGCATTGTCTGCTCTGAAGACTGATACATCTCCAACGTATCTATAATTTTTGATTGCTCCATGCTATTATATTATCTATTTTGGATGTTAATGGGCTTTATTTTACACTTTTATATCATTTTTGGGACTAACCTACTAACCGGAGGCCCAGCCCAAATTGCTGTTTTTTTTGCCTATTTTAGGGTTTCACCGAAAAGAATATCAAACGGAGTCCAAAGGGAATGAAACCTTCGGGAACGTGATTTTCTCAACAAACGTGATCCAGGAGACTTGGAGTGGGCGTCAAGAAACGATCAAGGAGGGCACGCGGCAGGGGGCGCGCCTACCCCCCTGGGCGCGCCCTCCACCCTCATGGGCCCCTCGTTGCTCCATCGACGTACTTCTTCCTCCTATATATATCCACGTACCCCCAAACATCCAGGAGCACCACGAAAACCTAATTCCACCGCCGCAACCTTTTGTACCCGAGAGATCCCACCTCGGGCCTTTTTCGGAGCTCCGCCGTAGGGGGAATTGATCACGGAGGGCCTCTACATCAACTCCATGGCCTCTCCGGTGATGTGTGAGTAGTTTATTTCAGACCTACGGGTCCATAGTTATTAGCTAGATGGCTTCTTGTCTCTCTTTGGATCTCCATACAAAGTTCTCCTCGATCTTCTTGGAGATCTATTCGATGTAATCTTCTTTTACGGTGTGTTTGTTGAGATCCGATGAATTGTGGGTTTATGATCCAGTTTATCTATGAACAATATTTGAATCTCCTTGGAATTCTTTTATGTATGATTGGTTTATCTTTGCAAGTCTCTTCGAATTATTAGTTTGGTTTGGCCTACTAGATTGATCTTTCTTGCAATGGGAGAAGTGCTTAGCTTTGGGTTCAATCTTGCGGTGCTCGATCCCAATGACAGAAAGGGAAACGACACCTATTGTATTGTTGCCATCAAGGATAAAAATATGGGGTTTATATCATATTGCATGAGTTTATCCCTCTACATCATGTCATCTTCCTTAAAGCATTACTCTGTTCTTATGAACTTAATACTCTAGATGCATGCTGGATAGCGGTCGATGTGTTAATAGTAGTAGATGCATAATCATTTCGGTCTACTTGTCGCGGACATGATGCCTATATACATGATCATACCTAGATGTTCTCATAACTATGCTCAATTCTATCAATTGCTCGACATTAATTCGTTTACCCACCGTAATACTTATGCTCTTGAGAGAAGCCACTAGTGAAACCTATGGCCCCCGGGTCTATCTTCCATCATATTAATCTTCCAACACTTAGTTATTTCCTTTGCCATTTATTTTACTTTGCATCTTTAGTTCTCTTTATCACAAAAATACCAAAAATATTATCTTATCATATCTATCAGATCTCACTCTCGTAAGTGACCGTGAAAGGATTGACAACCCCTTTATCGCGTTGGTTGCGAGGTTCTTATTTGTTTGTGTAGGTGCGCGGGACTCGAGCGTGATCTCCTACTGGATTAATACCTTCGTTCTCAAAAACGGAGGGAAATACTTACGCTACTTTACCACATCACCCTTTCCTCTTCAAGGGAAAACCAACGCAGTGCTCAAGAGGTAGCAAGAAGGATTTCTGGCACCGTTGCCGGGGAGATTCGCGCCAAGTCAAGTTAAGATTTGACTCCTAACAACGAGCCATTTCTGGCACCGTTGCCGGAGTCTACGCACAAGTCAAGACATACCAAGTACCCATCACAAACTCTTATCCCTCGCATTACATTATTTGCCATTTGCCTCTCGTTTTCCTCTCCTCCACTTCACCCTTGCCCTTTTATTCGCCCTCCTTTTCCGTTCCCCTTCTCTTTTTCTATTTGCCTTTTTTGCATGTTTCTTGTGTGTTGGATTGCTTGCTTGTCATGATGGCTCAAGATAATACTAAATTGTGTGACTTTACCAATACCAACAACAATGATTTTCTTAGCTATGCAGAATCGTTTCGGTCTACTTGTCTCGGACGTGATGCCTATATACATGATCATACCGAGATATTCTCATAACTATGCTCGATTCTATCAATTGCTCGACAGTAATTTGTTTCGGTCTATGTGTGGAGTAATAGTAGTAGATGCAGAATCGTTTCGGTCTACTTGTCTCGGACGTGATGCCTATATACATGATCATACCTAGATATTCTCATAACTATGCTCAATTCTATCAATTGCTCGACAGTAATTCGTTTACCCACCGTAATACTTATGCTCTTGAGAGAAGCCACTAGTGAAACCTATGGCCCCCAGGTCTACCTTTCATCATATTAATCTTCCAACACTTAGTTATTTCCTTTGCCGTTTATTTTACTTTGCATCTTTATTTCTCTTTATCATAAAAATACCAAAAATATTATCTTATCGTATCTATCAGATCTCACTCTCGTAAGTGACCGTGAAGGGATTGACAACCACTTTATCACGTTGGTTGCGAGGTTCTTATTTGTTTGTGTAGGTGCATGGGACTTGAGCGTGATCTCCTACTGGATTGATACCTTGGTTCTCAAAAACTAAGGGAAATACTTACGCTACTTTGCTGCATCACCCTTTCCTCTTCAAGGGAAAACCAATGCAGTGCTCAAGAGGTAGCAAGAAGGATTTCTGGCGCCGTTGCTGGGGAGATTCGCGTCAAGTCAAGTCAAGATCTGACTCCCGACAACGAGTCATTTTTGGTGTCGTTGCCAAGTCAAGACATACCAAGTACCCATCACAAACTCTTATCCCTCGCATTACATTATTTGCCATTTGCCTCTCGTTTCCCTCTCCCCCACTTCACCCTTGTCGTTTTATTCGCCCTCTCTTTTCCGTTTGTCGCTTTCTTGCTTGCCTTGTCATTATGGATAGTCCTCTATCTTCTCTATTGTCTCCCAAGAATGAAGTTCTTAATTTTAAACAAAGGGAGGGAGAAAATCTAAAAGATGTTTGGTATGGAATTTGCAATGCTCAAAATAGATCTATCAGGAAGAAATCAACTTCCGTTCTTCTCCGCAATTTTTATGTAGGCACTACTCCTTGGTACGTATATATTCTTGGTACCATTACCGGAGGGAATTTCTTGGGTAGCCATACTTATGATTCTTATAACGCCATGATAGATTTGTTTGGCTCACCACCTCTTTTGGTTAATGGAACTATGTTAACTTTGGAACATGTGATGCAAAGGCTTGAAATTATTGAGAATAAAGTTGCTACTGTAGAGTTGATTGAGAATTTGGATAAAAAGATCCACAACCAAATTACCCAATATGGATCTAAGGTGGGAGTTACTCTGGAAATTTTTAAGGAAAAAGAACCCATACTTCATGAAAGAATAGATCAAGATTCTACTAGAATCGATAAACTTGAGGGAATTATCACCAACTTGGGGTCTGCTTTTTCTTCTGATAAAAACAATCCAAATCCTCCCAGTAAAATTGCCAATCTTGTTTATTTTCCTAAAAATAAGGGTGAATCCTCTAGTAAGGAAACTGCGGATTTAAAATCAATAAGTGTTCATCCCAATCTTTTTGCTATCATTAAGGAACCGTTTGCTACAAATGATTTTCTTGATTTTGTGCCTAGGAGTTTGATAATTAATAAAAAGAAATAAACTCCTAAGAGTTATAGGTGTCTCATTGAAGAATTACCTACCAAAGATGGCAATACCTAGATCTATCTTCGCTTTTATGCCTAGCTAGGGGCGTTAAACGATAGCACTCATTGGGAGGCAACATAATTTTATTTTTATTCATTGCTTTTTGCTCCTGTTTAGTAATAAATAATTTATCTAGCCTCTGTTTTGGTTGTGTTTTTTGTGTTTAATTATTGTTTGTGCCAAGTAGAACCGTTGGGAAGACTTGGGGAAAGTCTTTTTGATCTTGCTGTAAAAAACAGAAACTTTAGCGCTCACGAGAATTGCTGCCTTTTTTATTTGGAAGGTGCTATTTACTTAATTATTTTTGCATATGATTAATATATAAATTCCACACGTCCATCAATTTATTTTAGAATTTTTGGGGTTCCAGAAGTTGCGTTAGCTACAGATTACTACAGACTGTTCTGTTTTTGACAGATTCTGTTTTTCTTGTGTTGTTTGCTTATTTTGATGAATCTATGGCTAGTAAAAGAGTTTATAAACCATAGAGAAGTTGGAATACAGTAGGTTTAACACCAATATAAATAAAGAATGAGTTCATTACAGTACCTTGAAGTGGTGTTTTGTTTTCTTTCGCTAACGGAGCTCACGAGATTTTCTATTTTGAGTTTTGTGTTGTGAAGTTTTCAAGTTTTGGGTAAAGATTTGATGGATTATGGAACAAAGAGTGGCAAGAGCCTAATCTTGAGGATGCCCATGCACCCCAAGGTAAAATTCAAGGACACCAAAAATCCTAAGCTTGGGGATGCCCCGGAAGGCATCCCCTCTTTCATCTTCGTCTATCGGTAACTTTACTTGGAGCTATATTTTTATTCACCACATGATATGTGTTTTGCTTGGAGAGTCTTTTATGATTTGAGTCTTTGATTTTTTAGTTTACCACAATCATCCTTGCTGCACACACCTTTTGAGAGAGACTCACATGATTTGAAATTTATTAGAATACTCTATGTGCTTCACTTATATCTTTTGAGCTATATAGTTTTTGCTCTAGTGCTTCATTTATATCTTTTAGAGCATGGTGGTGGTTTTATTTTATAGAAATAATTGATCTCTCATGCTTCACTTATATTAGTTTGAGAGTCCTTTAGAACAACATGGAAATTTGAGTGTGTAGTTATGGAAGCATGGTATGAATGCCACTACCTCATCGGGATTGGGACGGAGGCCGAATTGCTAATCGAGCTCTTGATGAGCCGCGCTGTCCTATTGCAGTGTAGTCCGGACCATCTTAATGATGTCCAGGGGCTCGGCAGCTAGACTATGATGCTGCTTGAGAAGGCCGCTTTGTACCTCTGCTGCTAGGGCGGCGGCGTGCTCCTCTATCCAGAGGGAGCATTCTGTGTTTCCGTTGACTGTTATGACGCCGCGCGGACCGGGCATCTTCAGCTTGAGATAAGCATAGTGTGGCACCGCATTGAATCTAGCAAACACGGTTCGTCTGAGTAGTGCGTGGTAGCCGCTGCAGAAGGGGACGACATCGAAGGTTAACTCCTCGCTTCGGAAGTTGTCCGGGGAACCGAAGACCACCTCCAGCGTGATTGAGCCCGTGCTGAGGGCCTCAATGCCTGGTGTGACTCCTTTAAAGGTAGTCTTTGTAGGTTTATTCGTGAGGGATTAATGCTCATCTTCCGCACTGTATCTTGATAGAGCAGGTTGAGGCTGATACCACCGTCCATTAGGACTCGTGTTAGGTGAAATCCGTCGATGATTGGGTCGAGGACCAGTGCGGCTAAACCGCCATGCTGGATACTAGTTGGGTGATCTCGACGATCGAAGGTGATCGGGAACGACGATCATGGATTGAATTTTGGGGTGACTGGCTCTACCACGTATACGTCCCTAAGTGCTCAATTGCGCTCCCTTTTGGGGATGTGTGTAGCGTATATCATGTTCACTGTTTTGACTTGAAGGGGGAATTTCTTCTGCCCTCCGGTGTTCGGCTGCCGGGGCTCGTCGTCCTCGTCCTCACTTTGTGATCCCTTTTCTTTGTTTTCAGCATTTAATTCGCCAGCCTGTTTGAAAACCCAACAGCCTCTATTGGTGTGATTGGTTTGTTTGTATGGGGTACCATGTATCTGGCACGGACGATCGAGTATGCGATCCAGGCTGGATGGTCCCTCGCTGTTCCTTTTGTATGGCTTCTTTCGCTGTCCGGACTTGGAGCCGCTGAATCTGGCGTTAACGGTGGTGTCATCGGTGTTGTCGCCATTGCTTCGGCGTTTGTGTCTGTTGTGCCAGATCTTTCCAGAGCTGTTCTTGGCCTCAGAGGGGCCTGTCTCGATGGCTGTGTTTTTGCTACGAGCGAGCTAGCTGTCCTCACCCACGCAAAAGAGGGTCATGAGTGCCGTAAGGGCTGCCATGGACTTCGGCTTTTTCTTGGCCAAGGTGGCACGCTAGCCACTCATCATGAATGTTGTGTTTAAAGGCCGCTAGGGCTTCGGCATCCGGACAGTCAACGATCTGGTTCTTTTTGGTTAGGAACCTAGTCCAGAATTTTCTGGCTGATTCTCCAGGTTGTTGAACTAAGTGGCTTAAGTCATTGGCATCGGGTGGCCGGACATATGTACCTTGGAAGTTGTCAAGAAAGGCCTCTTCCAAGTCCTCCCAGCTGCCGATGGAATTCTCGGGCAGGCTATTCAGCCAGTGTCTAGCTGGCCCTTTGAGTTTTAGTGGGAGGTATTTGATAGCATGGAGGTCGTGTCCACGAGCCATGTGGATGTGGAGAATAAAGTCCTCAATCCATGCTGCAGGGTCGGTTGTTCCGTCGTATGATTCAATATTGACGGGCTTGAACCCCTCAGGGAATTCATGATCCAGCACCTCATCTGTGAAGCAGAGAGGGTGTGCGGCGCCTCTATATCGGGCCGCATCACGGCGCACCTCTGATGGAGTGCGTCTGCGGTTATCGGCCCGGGTGTGACTAGGTTTGTCACGCCCGAATAGGTAGCCATCATCCCGAGTCTGGAAGCGTCCTCGTGATCAGTAGATTGATCTGGTGTGTTATGCTCTACTGTCAAGCTCCCGCCGAAGGTCATATGTATGGTCCCGAGCTGTTCTGTCCTTGTTTTTGCGAGGTGGTGGGGCGGTCTATAGTTCGGCCTGAGTTGCCGCTTTATCCCAACCGTGGGGTGGTCGGTCGGCCGCACTATCCCGACCGCGTGGTGGTCTGTCCGCATTGCGTGAGGGAGGTATGGGATTTGGTGCCTCCTCATCGAACTAAGGTAGTAGTCTACGCTTTGGGTAACTCTTGGCTGGGCCGTTGAGGCCATATTCTTCGGCTGCCAGGACATCAGTCCACCTATTGATGAGTAGGTCTTGATCAGCTTGAAGCTGCTGTTGCTTCTTCTTCAGGCTTGTTGAAGTGGCTATTAGTTGGCGCTTGAAGCGCTCCTACTCAAGGGGTGCCTCAGGCACGATGAATTCCTCATTGACGAGGCTCTCATCATCCTCGGAGACTGGACGATAACTATCATCGTCTGGGTCATTGGGCATGGTCTGATTATCAGGGTTATCTTGCCCGTTGTTTTGTTCCTCATGTTCGGATGCAGCCCCGACAGGGTCATCATTGTTTTCGGCGTCGCCCGGAGTACTATTCTCTCCGGTGCCAGTATTTCCGTCATTTGAGCCACGGGGCTCAGAGCGGCGTTTAGGGCGCCGATGCTTGGACTGTGTCTCAGAAGGTTTATTCGCAACTGGATCTCCTTTGTCATTGTCGCTAGCTTTTTTAGGTGCGTCGACCATGTACACGTCGTACGAAGAGGTGGCCATCCAACGTCTAGTAAATGGCGGGTTTTGGCCTTGCTCCTGATCGGCATTGTTGTCCATACCGTCGATGTCTTCGGAGCCATAATCGAGCACGTCGGTTAAGTCATCGACAATGGCTATGAAGTGGGTGGCGGTTGGGAAAAAATTCCCATCATCAGCCTCTAGCTCGAACCGAACATAGTTTGGCTATCAGTCCTTTTCCAAGGACAAGTTCTTTAAAGAGTTTAGCACGTCACCCAAAGGTGAGTGCTGGAAAATGTCTGGGACGCTAAATTCGAAAATCGATAACCGATCCAGCTCGGTGTCCGCAGGCGTACAAGATCCGGAACTTATAGCCGGAGACGAATCCGGAGTTCCATTGACGCAGATATTGCGAGGTGCTGAGTCCTTGTGCGGCTCCAACGCCGCGGACTCTGTGGCTTTGGATGGCACGATCTGCTCCGGTTCTAAGCCTGTTGCAGCAACAGGGACCATCTCTTGGATGTGATCTGATGAAGATTTAAGTCATGTTCCTTGGAGCGGGGGGGGGGGAGCGATCGCTGCGGTCTCAAATCCATTGAAGATCAAATCTCCACGGATATCCGCGATGTAGTTCAGGCTTCCTAATCTAACCTGCTGGCCAGGGGCATAGCTATCGATCTGCTCTAGATGGCCGAGCGAGTTGGCCCGCATTACAAAGCCGCCGAACACGAAAATCTGTTTGGGGAGGAAGGTTTCTCCTTGGACAACGTTGCTATAGACGATTGAAGGGGCCATCGAACCTTTCGTCGACGACACAGTGGAACTCTCAATGAAAGCACCAATGTCGGTGTCAAAACCAGCAGATCTTGGGTAGGGGGCCCTGAACTGTGCGTCTAGGATCGATGGTAACAGGAGACAGGGGACACAATGTTTACCCAGGTTCGGGCCCTCTCTATGGAGGTAATACCCTACGTCCTGCTTGATTGATATTGATAAATATGAGTGTTACAAGAGTTGATCTACCACGAGATCATAATGGCTAAACCCTATAAGCCTAGCCTATATGACTATGGTAATGAGTATATCCTTTCCGGACTAATCCCTCCGGCTTATATAGACACCGAGGGGATCTAGGGTTTACATAGAGTTGGTTACATAAGAAGGAATCTGCATAGTTGGTCGCCAAGCTTGCCTTTCATGCCAAGAAGAGTCCAATTCGGACATCGGTACAGTCTTCGGTCTTCATGTCTTCACAGCCCATCAGTCCGGCCCATGGATAACAGGCCAGACGCCCGAGGACCCCTTAGTCCAGGACTCCCTCAAGTGCATGCTCAAATCCAGAGTGATGGTAGCAAACTGTGGATAGACCCAAAACAAATGATATCATGCAGATAATAACTTTAGTTAAAAATACAGATAATGGCTCCTTTAATGTTTGTTTGCACCCAACATGAAACTCATAGTAGACACCCGAGATTAACCAGATAGTAGATAGATAGTATTGATTGCTGCCCCAATATGTACCCCACAACCATTTAAAAACTCAAGTTTCAGCATAAGTTTGGACCTGAGTCGGAGTCTAATAGGTGAACACAACGATAAAGTAGCATGTCATCATATTAAGCGATGCATAACGTAAGCAGACATGGAAGAGTGCGACCTCTCTTGTGGACCCGTGTAGTCCTCAAGGTCATCCGCTCAGTTGATGATGGTAATGCAGTTGTCGTGGCTGCCGGTGGCGGGGAAGAAGATCTGAGGCGGAGAAAGACAGTCTGGAGAGCAGATCCCTGTTGTGGTGAACCCTTCCATTGTTGGAGTAGCTGAGCTGGGGTGGAACACAGCACCGCAGGAGCAGGACAAACCACACAAGGTTTTCTTTGACACATATCTGTAACAGAAGTAACTATGTAAGGGCTTGTTTGAATTTGAGGATTCTAACAATGCAGGGATAGGAAATAGACAGGAATATGATAGGAATGCATGTGCAAAAAAGAGAATTTAAAAACACAGGATTTCTGCCAATCTGGGTGTTTGGTTCACAAGAACTGGAAGATCACAAGATGCAAAGAAGCATGGTGAGATTAAGTCAAACCACAAGAAGTGTACAACCTCTTTGGCAAAGCCATGTCCATCTCAGCATGATTGGGTTGGCCGGTGAGGATGCTCCGGCTGACTTGGCTGTCGGAGGAGGGGAAGAAGATCTTAGGCGTCTGGAGATGGAGCCCGAGGTACTGCTCCGTTGTGATGGAGGGTTTCGTCGTTGGCGCAGCTCCGGTGAGTTGTACAACGCCGAGGCTAAAGCAGGACAAGAGAGACAACGTTAACCTGAGTGGAATTCTAATAGCATCTCCAATAGATGACGCAAAGTACATAACCGCAAAGTGCTAGATGTATACGTCAGCCACTCATCTCTGAACTTAACTGTCGAAACTGAATTTAACTGACGAAACTGAACTTAACTGCCGAAAGTGAATTTTGCTGTGGAAACTAAATTTTACTGTCGAAACTGAACGCACTAGAGGTGAGGCTACAAGTCAGTCGACTGACTTTTTCATCTCTGGTCAGTCGATTTTGCAGCCGTTGGATACGAAATCAAGGGCCTGCAGTTCATCTTCAACCTCCACCCCCTGAGCCGCCAGCCACCACCGGCCAAACAGCCGCCAGCCGCTGCCCGCGGCCGGCGGTGCGCCGCCCTGCCCGCCCCGAAAACACTCGCCACCGCCGGTCCGCCGCCACCCCGGCCATCCCTGTAGTCCCCCCCCCCCGTGCCGAGCTTTTTCTCCGGCGATCCCCACGCCACCGCCCCACCCTGAACCCTAAGATGTATAGTGGGGTACCTCCCCGGTGAGACCCCTCCCCGCTGCGGCTGGTTCTTCCTTAACTCCGGTGAGCCCCCCACCCCCTGAAAATCGACTGACCCAAAAGTTGATTCAGTCGACCGAAGTGTAGCTAAATCGGAGCAGCATCACAAGCAAGAGCAAGAGCGAGAGCAGCAGCGCGAGCAATAGCAAGAGCAGTCCAGGCAGGGGACCAAGAGCAAGAGCAAAGCAGCAGCGTGAGTGAGAGCTAAAGCAGCAACAGCTCCTACTGATGTGGACGTCGCCGCCGAGGGAGCGACGCCGTGGAGGAAGTGGCCGGCGATGCCACCGTGGATGGAGCCGTGCCGTGTCGGCTCGGTATCGAGCGCCGACAGCCCCGTGAGATCGAATCAAGAAGAAAATGCGGTGATTAATGTACAACCTCTTTGGTGGCGCCGATTAGGATGCAGCTTCATCCAAGGAAACGATGATGATGATGCTCTTCCGGTGGTGCAGGTGAAGACGGCGGTGTGGGAATGGAGGTGGCACAAAAGACGAGGGGAACATCGGGGCAGCTCCTTAGAGGTGGAGGATGGGGTGGCTGAACCGGTGGGACGACCAGATCGACGATGGATCCTCATCGGGTACGATGGATGAGGGACGTCGAGGTGTTGCTGTGGACGACGTCGTCGGGGAAGAGGCTCCGGCTAGGTGGCGACGGAGGAGGGTGTGGGGCTTTGCGGGTTTTGCCGGCCTCGGTGTACGAATGGGTGGGCAGATGGAATGGGAGTGGGGAACCATGGCTTAGGGACGCTCTTGTTTGAAATGTGGGGTAAGTTACGGAAGTACCCCCACTGATTTGAGGCGGTTCTTTCGGTTCAGGGGTATCACGGGCATTTCGCGTGTCGGGATTTCACAGGAGGTGGGAGTTTTCGTGCGCGTTGTAATTTTGGAATAGCAAGGAGCGGGTTGAGATGGAGGGAGTTGTCGGAGCACGAGACAAAGATATATCTTAAATATTTCGGGCTAACAAGGCGCGGGTTGAAGAGGTGGGAGTTTCGCAGCATGATAAACAGAGACGCTAGCTTGTAATTTCGGCATAACAAGGCGCGGCTTGAAATTTCGAGAGAACAAGCTTAACGTCTACCAAAAAAGACAATTTAGACTAGTATGATATATTACGTACAATGTGTTTAACACGCACAACACACACACAGACACCATTTAGACTAGTAAGGTACACGTGCATTGCACACATGTGATTTGGCAACCAAATTATGAATAAATACCACATTATAGCATGTAAGCTTTGAGTCATATATGCATGATGTAGATGTTCGTTTAATTCTTATAGTTCATTTCATTCAAAATCATCTAGTTTTTATAAGAAAGCTAATATATTTTAAGATTCATGGAATTGTGTGTTGTAAGGCATAAAGTAAAAACAAATCATGTAGAAAAGCATTTGGGCAATTCTGATACGGAAGATTCTAGAACAAAGAGGAAGTGCTTGTATTTTGAGGTTTGTGCATTATGCTTAAGTTCAACCATAGAGTCTTCTAGATTGTACATGTGGAAAAATCTGGTAGAATCTAGATGATATCCAATGGCCAGTAGTGCTCAAATTTGCCAGCTCTGCACCATCAAATTAGCTTCATCCAACGACCATTTTCAAAGTTAAAGTTATCCGCACACTATATAAAAAATATAATATATAATATAATACATATAGGGGTATAGATATAGATATGTGATGCGAAAGCCACCCATCATCTCCAATTAGAATAGTGTGTCCATGAACAGATGCAATGTGGCCAAACGATGTCTGCCATTGGTATCTCAAACTCAAACCAATATGGCCTTGTTCAATGTGTATACATTGCAACATGATCGTTTCCAAACCACACCGCGCAGATCTCCATTATATTCATGCATGCATGGGTTTCAAACATCATGATCTCTTATTCAAATATTTGAATTCAACTTTACATTGATTATGACCTCACCTAGTCTTTTACACCCACACATTGGTCTTCTCTTTATAATTGTACCACTAAGTTTCTCTCGTGCATGCACGCACACACACTACCAGACGGCATTATCCATCGCACGCATGCAATCTTTTTCTTCAGGTCGGTCTCCCATGAAGGCACACACACATCCCCCTCTCCATCATCTCGGGCATTCTTTATCTCTCACGTGCATGTGCAACGATCGATGTTCCTCTATGTGTGTGTGTATAGCTAGGTCTTTCATAGTTTTCCACATAAACCGATCATTCTATATATCTAGTGAGGTCTCACCCTCTTTCCCACGTCCACATCAATTAATCTATACCTCTATATATAGGATTACATATATAGCTAATACACCCACATTAATTATATATCCAACGCCCCCCTCTCATCATCCATGCCTTCCGCTTCATCTCTCAGCGCGCGCACAATGGCGAAGACAGGGGCAGCAAGGGCCCTGCCCCCCCTAACATCACTATATATCGAGGCTAATATGAATGTGATCATTAGACAATTGCTGGTTAAAATGGTTTAAGTTGATGAATTGGCCCTCCTTGTAAAGGATTAGCAATGCTTGGCCCCTAGCTCATGGGACATTTTTCATGGCTCCGCCATTGCGCGCAACAGTGCACGTTCTCGCCCCCTCTCTCTAAATATCGATCTCGCAGTTGTGCACTCCTTCATAGTCTCCCTCCACTCGGCCCCTCGCACCATCTTCTAGCCCCCCACCGGATTTTTCCATATGTACAATCTAGCAGACTCCATGGTTGAACTTAAGCATAATGCACAAATCTCAAAACAACAGTGGTTCTCCTTTGTTCTAGAATCTTCCGTATCATAACTGTCCAAACTTTTTTCTAGTTGAATTGCCATTATTTGTTTCTACTTTATGCTTTACAACGCACAGTTCCATGAATCATAAAATAGATTAAGGGCTTCTTTGATTCAAAGGATTCTCGAAGGAATTTTGGAGGATTGTAATCATTAGGAATTTTTCCTATCTTGGTTGTTTGATTCGTAGGATTGTAAACCATAGGAATTTTTCCATATGATTCGTTTGCACTAGATTTCATAGGAAACATCCCATCCACTCAAACCTCTTTGAAAGAATTCTGTGTTTTTCTATGCGCAATCAAACACTCGTACCATCCTATAGGATTCAAGACAACATTCCACTCTAATCCCATGTTCTTCCTATTCCCGCGTTTTGGAAATCCTACGAATCAAAGAGGCCCTAGGTTTTTTGTAAAAACTAATTGATTTTGAATGAGATGAACTATACGAATTAAATGAAGGTCTACATCAGGCATATCTGACTCAGAGCTTACATGCTACAGTGTGGTATTTATTTGTAATTTGGTTGCAAAATCTGACGCGTGCAATGCATGTGTACCTTACTAGTAATTCGAGTATGTGCAAAACACAATGGCACGCTACATAGTGTCTCTCTTATAGTTCATGAAGCCACGTGGCACATGTGGAGGCGTTGTCGCGACATCCTTGTGTGGATTGATCACTGTGACGAGCTGTTGGTTCCAGAAGAATGTACTCGTCCTCCCTGAGACGCACTGGCGGTACATGCACGAAGCGAAGATGTGCACCCATGCCACGCAGGCACTCATTCCCTCGCACGCACACGCGGGTACACGGGCGGACACAATTTTGTACCAAGATCCACCCCATGTGATAATTTGACGCGTGTAAAGTCCTTCACTTCATTGATGGCCAATTAATACAGCGCATGCAAATTGAGTGGACGTGAGGGCGGAAGAAAGACATTACTACTCCACTGCGTGCATGCGAGTAGTTAAATCATGGGTTGATAGTAGTACTTCCATTGGTCTCCTTCGTATTTTGTGCCAATTTTTGATAGTAACATAATATTTACGCATCTGAGCAGTGTAGTCTACTTGAAATTTATGTTCCACTAAACTCATCGGGAGCCGTTTCGGGCCTCGAAACCAAAAACCATCAATTAATCTTTACCTTGTTCCCATCACATTCGAAAGTACTAGTGCTACAATTAAGCGCAAGCCTGCTCACACCTACCAGTATGTACCAAAACTGAACGTGTTCCCACTATGCAGGTTTTAGTACTAGTGCTAGTACTTAGGTAATAAAAAGGGGAACTACCTAACCAAAAATTACTCTGCCTTCCTCCTCATAAGTCCTCCTTCTTCGTCCGTCCTTGCCATGGCCGGTGTGCAGAGCTCTAGGTCGAGAACTACTCATAACAAGGGAGCGACAACCAAGGCTGCGGAAAAAAAGAGAGGGCTCGCCGCCATGCAGAGACCTTGAAAGATCTCTCACAGGCAGGCGATGGCTCCCAGGAGCGCCCTAGACGCGGAGGCGAACATGCGGCGCTGGAGTCGTTATCCCTCGCCCGATCAGCTCAATAAGCACCTCAATAAGTAGAAGGACTTCATCCACGGCTTGGTGGAGCTACTGAAGGAGAGCCTTGGCGACATGCCCGCTGAGCTCAATCAGCAGGGGGAGTTGACTGCCGGCTTGGTGATGCTGCTGAAGAAGAGCATTGCCTTGGAGAAGAAGGCGACCGGCGAAATCCTGCAACTTCAGGAGGACAAGGCGAAGCTCTGCCACGAGCTCGACCTGCTAATGGAGGAGAACACCGGCTGGAAGAAGCTGCATGAGAGTAGTAGTTCCTCGATGAAGATTTTGCAGGCCCTCGTCATGGAATAGAAGGAGGAGTTGGTGAAGCTCCGCATCGAGCACCCGGCTGCTGTCAAGGTACGTTATGCGGCCGTGGAACAGATGATGAAGGCTCGCATCGATAAATCCCGCGTCATGGACACAATGATGAAGATGGCGGAGGAGACGCGCAAGGAGATGGAGGTCGTGGAGGCGATGAAGAAGCAGTTACGACTCCGCGGCGAGCAACCCTTCATGTAGCGAGAGCAGCGCCCTAGACTTGTGTGTCCGTCTTCCTTCTTTTTTGGGGGTGATAATCCTCCTTCTTTTTCTCGTGTGTTTCTTATTTTGCTTCGGGTGTTTGGCCACATGTGTCACCTTCTCTGCGAGGCATGAATAGAAAAATGCTAAAAATGAGACGACTAGCAAATTAGAACATTCTTTATCGCCAATAGAACAATGCCTCTTGCTAGTAATATATAATAAGAGTACAGAGTAGAGGATATGGCACTGGGCTGCCGTGTTTCGTGCTCCTCCATTGTACTCCAGTGGAAAACTTGAGTATACCGCACGGTTCTTTGCTCCTCCTCAGGTCGTCGGCACATTTATATGAGAAGTCAAATCACAAGGCCCCGCCAAATCACAAAGGCCCTCGCCTCTCGTGAAAAGGACCAAGCTAGACTGCCCCGACCTCTGGCCTTTTAAAAAATGTATACATTTGTATAGTAGTAGTATCGATGGATAGCGCCATGGAGCAAAACTAACAAGATGTAATTAAAGAAAAAATGTGGTACATATAGCAACCGCTCGTTGCCAAATTATGCATATACTATATGACACTACCCACTATGAAGGTACTAGTAACATAGACTAGTAACTGTTCTATGTTACTCTCCACTATGACCAGCCAAAGTCGAGGTGCGGATACCAATGAGGGCCTGGTTGTGTCTATACTTGGACAACTCGCCCGACTGCATGCGCACCAGGCAGACGAAGCTTGTGTCGTGTTGGTGCCGTGTGCGGCCCGCACATTAACCAAAACCTCGCGCCTCCATCTTAGCCTCCGCGTATAAAACATCTCAATCTCAAGGCTAAGGAGCAACATGAAACCTATGATAGAGCCAATCGGATGGTTGAGAACACTACAATTCGTAGCTACAGATGCGTGTGTGAGAGAGGACGAGTGCGTGCGTGTGTGAGAGAGTACAAATGCATGTGGGTGGCATCGACCTAGGGAGCAGTGACGGTGCGTGCGAGAAGTCGCGAGAGATAGGTGTAAGGCGTCTGAAAAAAAGACTAGTCTATAGCTCGCCACGAGGCTATTCCTGTCGAACGCCAAGCGTAAGATATGTATCCAACTGTGCAAGTTTTTGCACGTACACATCAGTAGAAAAAGTACTAGTACCATGGCATACATTACACCATGGCCGTCAATAAATTTTGAGCGCGTCTTGTCACATTCCAAATTACTACTACCACCACGCTATATTTAATTGCAAACTTGTTCACACCGATCACAACCTAAACGGTTTCCCACTTAGGAGCGTATTAGTAGTACTCCTACTCGGTTATAAATACTACTATGCTAAGATGACTGCACATTCCTCCTCAACTCCTCATCCACAAAAAACAATCAAGTCAATCAAGCCATAGCCAGCATGAGTTCTGGGTTGAGAGATTTCCACCAGGGACATGTGAGCAAGGAAGAGGAAGCACGAGAGATGTCCCGCCTCGCCACGAAAGCAGCCGACATGCCCAGCCGCGCAGCAGTAGCAACACAGAGGTCCCGCCGCGCCACCGAAGCAGCACGGAGGTCCTGCCGCGCCGTCGATGTAGCAGACTGGTCCGGCCACGCCGCGGAAGCAGCAGAGATGTCCCGCCGCGCCGCCGAAGCAGCAGGGAGGTTCCGCCACGACACGGCGGCCTGGGAAAATTTCTTGCGGGCAGGCGAGGACTCTTACAGGCGCATGCATGCGATAGTCCATAGCCATATGGACCAGATCTTCGGCTGGGTGAGGATGCAGGACAAGGCTACCGGCGTCATCCGGCAACTAGGGGAGGGCAATGCGAAGCTCCGGGGCGAGCGTGACCTGCTGAGGGCGAAGATCACTGGAAGGGAGAAGCAGGAGGAGGAGACCGCTGCCGTGTTGCAGAGGACGGGCGTCATCATCAAGAAACTTATGGACGAGAATACCATGCTCCACATCGAGCGCAACAAGCTGGTGGAGGAATCCATGGATGCTGCCAAGCAGCGTATTAAGGACATGAAACTGATGAAAGAGATCATCGCCCACCACGAGAACTAGTCTCCGCGACCTACAGCGCATAAAGAAAGTAGAGAGCAGCGAGCCAAATCGGTGTATGCGTCTTCCTTCTTCTTTTGCCCTTGTTTATTTCCGGCGTAGCCGCATGTGGCTTTTCTAATTATCTTCCTAATTATGTAAGACAATTATTATCCACTCTCTTCGTCCTTATATATATTCATCAGTCTTGCTATAAGTCGCAGTAGATGCTATATAGGTCCGTCGGATCTTACATCAAGATCCGTGCAAAATTTTCTTTTCAGATTTTCTTTTTTCTCTCTTAAATCTCAGTCGAGTGAGACATTGCCATGCCATTAAACAGAGGCTCGGGCGCCATTAATGGAGACCTTGGGAGAGAGGTGGACGGCAGATGGAGGTCAAAGGGCTCTCCTCCCGATAAGCACGCGCAGGGGTCTGATCGCACGCCTCCCGTACTCAAATAGCTACCTTGCACGACGCCTTCTAGCTAATAAAAAAAGGGGACGCGTGGCGGCACGTAAATGGTAAATAGAACGCCCACGGTTTCAATAATACTTGTGTTTCCGATTGTAACGTGACAACACTTGTTCCAAAATGACTTTGTTGATTGTTAATGTGTGCGCCTTCCAAATCGGACAGCAAAAAATGCCATCGATCTGTGAAGTGCCTACTCAAAAATGCAATTAGATATCTAAAAAATGCCATTGTTAAGTTAGATGTTTGATCAGAAATGCCATTAGACATTGTTATTTTCACGTCAAACCCATTGACCATGTTACATGACAAAAATAAGCCAATTCTCACAATGATAAGTTAATGGTGTCTAGCACAACACACCCCTCAAATAAAACTAAGCACCCTAGAATTCTTTGACAAAACTAAGCATCCTAAAATTCTTTGACAACTAAACCGCTGGCTATATGATGTTGGCCATATATATTGTACGTATATAATGTCAAGAAACGAGTGGTAGTACTATACCAACTAAAAGGTGAAATGTACGAAATATAACGAGAAGAAACATAACATAGTTCTGCTGGGGGCTCAGCACAACACACCCCTCAAATAAAACTAAGCACACCAGAAATTAAACTAAGCAACTAATCTGGTAGACACTGCATTAGAACCACCATGAGCAAAGACACTGCATTAGAACCACCATGAGCAACGACACTGCCACCTTACTCGGAGTCCTCGTCCACGTCCTCGACTTCGTCCTTGTCCCTCTTCCTCTTGGGCGATACTTCTTTGCTTGAACCGCACACTTGGCTCTTGCTCTTCATCCAACCCTTGTAGATATTGAAACAAAGGTAGCCATCCATAGTGGATGTGGTATATATCTAGTACAGTCCACTGCCATGCACGATGAAACGTGTGCGGAGCTTTCTTCAGTTCACCGTACAAAGGAGGAACCATGGCTCCTGCCAGGGTCAACATTGAAAGCTGATCAAGGGAGGGCACCAGCCCTTCCTTCTGGAGGTCGAAGGGGTCGCCTACAACGAGGCCTATCCGACCCAGGATTTCCTTATCATTCCTAAAGTCTAAAGTAACGAATTTGACTCGGCCGCCCTTGAGTAAGTTCTTAAATTCCTCGTAGTCAACATTGGCATGGCATATGTGGTAGACCAAGCATAAGTCATGCACGCAAACCTGGATCACGGCGGGCTTCTTCTTCTCTGCCTCCTTTAGTTTCTTCTCGCTTCCCAGGACTATCCTGTACTCAACATCTAGCCTAGCGACCCACTCATCATTTGAGTTTTTGAACATGCGTTTGAAGCAAGCAAGGCATTCTTTCACCGTTGTGGAAGAACGGGTGTAGATGATGTCGAACTCATCGCCCGTGATGGTTCTAACCTTGTACTTACCGCCGATCGTGGAGATTTGGGACGCCATGGATTTGGGAGGAGGGTTAGGATTAGTGGAACTGCCGTAATGTGAAGGACGGGACGACTAGTAGCGGTTTATTGATTGTAAAAATGTCGAGTGGGGGGCGCATGCGAATGGCAGGGTAGTGGCTTGCCTGGTGGATAAATGGATTCATGCACAGTACTATGGGGGCTCAACTAGATGTCATGTCTACTCGACGCCCAATTAAATGGCTTTCGATGTCATGTCAAGTGTCGGGAAAATTACAGGTTATACGAAGCTTTCCATTCTCCCGTGATACGGGCTTCCGAGAGCCCTTGGATCTGAGATCGAACGGTCATGGCGTGATTCTAGACCTATGGGTGAATATCCTATCCTGGAGGGTTATTCTGCAAATTTTCAGCAACTTAGCATGCGACCGTTCGATCTCAGATCCAAGGGTTGCCAGCAGCCCGTATCATGGTCGCGCCTACCACGACCGTCGCCTCGCTCGCGCGGTCGCGCCCTTGGAGATTTAACACGATGCGTTAGGCTATTTGATGTTGGCATGTCATACATAGTCATCACTTAGTCACTCATACAACAAGGTTAGCTATAAGGTTGGCTATGAGAGTATTTTTTGTTTACTTCTCTCTATCTCTTTCTTCGTAGTATTTATTGCATTTGCCAAGGAGTGACCTCTTCCAATGAAATGGTGCTTAGATGAGGTGCTATGGGCATTAAATGGATTAGCAACTCAAGTCCCCAATGCATAGGTGCTTAGTTTTTTGTTGCTAAGTTTGCTTCATCTAGGTACACACGCTTATCACTGTTTCTTCTTGGGGTCACCAAACTAGTCTCTCTCTTCTTAATTAAATTGCCACATCAGACTTTACGCCTATGTGGCAGGCTTAGCACCTGTAGGATCAAGTACAATAGTGGGCTATAAGCCCGCTTTACATGGCATTTTTGCATATGTGGGGGAAAGAGGCAAGGAAAAAGTGGAGGAGTGGGCTCTCAAGAAAGAGCTAGCCTCTACATGGTGGAGCATCAGGAGAGGCACCTGTATGGAGGTGGTCAGGAATCGGGAGACTCAAGCCGGTCGTAGCGCCGCAATTAAAATGATAATGGCAAGTGAAATCACCGGGCCCCACCTGTCCAGCAGTAACTCACTGTCAAATCACATAGCCCTACGTTTGCAGTAGCCTACTCCCTCATCTTCTCACGTCTCTGTCGAACCGACTAGGCGGAACTGCCCCGCCTACCGCGCGGGAAAAGCCCCGCCCTCAACTTTTAAATACTCCCTCCGTTCCTAAATATTTGTCTTTCTAGACATTTCAAATGGACTACCACACACGGATGTATGTAGACATATTTTAGAGTGTAGATTCACTCATTTTTCTCCGTATGTAGTCACTTGTTAAAATATCTAGAAAGACAAATATTTAGAAATGGAGGGAGTGGTACAGTATACTAATGTTGTATCCATGGATTGCGCCATGGAGCAAAGCCTCAAGAAAACGGAGGTACACATGTACGGAGTATACAGCACGCCGTCGCATTCGCGTCGCACCCCAGACGGTCGGTCAGTCTGGCACGCCGCTCTCCGAATGGAACACGCCTCATATTGCGTTTGCACACACATGTGGGACCGCAATTGAGAACTGACCGTAGGCACACTCCCCGGCCCCGCAAGTCGGGTGAGTTAATAGAACAACATACATTGGTACCTGGACGATCCCTGCAAGACAGGGAAGATCAGTTCGTCCATGCATGTGACCAGACTCCAGCAGACATGCCCGGATTGGCTATCGTCTACATATCATGCAGGCTATGTTGTACAGAGCTGTAGTTCTGGTGAGAAATCTAAAAAAAGGTTTCTTGTCATCTCGCAAAATTAGGTGTCATGTGCTTCAGATAACTGCGAGGGTTAAACAGCGACAACTGAGTTGGGCTAGTCATTGGGGGCACATGCACGAAGACTACTCGGCTGCCATCTAGGTCAAGCCGGCTATGTTAATTAGGACATCTATCGACGGACCCCTTTTCTACGAGTTTATCTTTAATTTGAGCTTTGATCCTCGTCTAGTTTGTCCGTCAGGATTCATCTTGTCTCCTTTGGGCAGTGAGGTTATGATTTCTTGTCATGTGGCATTTTTCATGTTATTTGTTATAATCCGGTGCTTCAGATCAAAATGACGACAACTACGCCTCCGGGACACGTGCATGAAGACTTCTCGACAGTCATTGCCGAGGTCAAGCCGGCTCTGGCCGGTAGACAAAAGAAAACTAGTACTCCACTATATAGGCAGGAGCCTCCGCGCTTGCTTGCTAGTGTTGCTCTCTTCACACTGTCTCGTCCTCTCCAGATCTAAACATGATAGAGGTGGCCACACTCTCTCTCTCTACTCACCGCTGGTCACAGATCCAGCCGGATCCTCTCCGCCGGGGAAGGTGAGAAGGTGCAACGTTCATGCAGTCGTCCTCGGCGACGGCTCTTACCCACTGCCGGCGCATCCCGGTCAGCGTGCCTTGTCGTTCTCTCCCAAGCATCACTGGTGAGGGAGGGCCTCCCACCCCTTCTTCCTCGTTGCCGTAATGTGGACAAATTTGGCCTCCCACCGCCCACCTAGCGAAATCCTGACAACCCTCAGGTATAACTTCCTTCGAAACCGGCCTTACTCTACTTCCCGAGCTCCTGACATCGCTGCATTTGTATCTTTTACTATTTCTCAGGCCCCCTCGTGTAGATAGGATCGATCGGCTATTCGTAAACCACCTAATTTTTTACTGTTAAGAGGTAAATCTAGTTCATGCACTCGAATCTAGTAGTACTTGGTTCAAACAAGGAAGAAGGGGGTGGGGGAAGATTTGTTACCTGAATCTAGGACTTGGTCCAAAGAGGAAATAATGGGGGCAAAAAGTAGCAGAGATTGGCTATCCAACTGTCTCTAGGTCTAATATGGAAATAAAGGGAACACAGTACAAACTCAATATAAACCCGATCTATTGGTTGAAAAAGGAAAGAAAGTGGGGACTGGGGGACAAGTCAACAGAGCAAGTCCAGCACTAGATTTTCTAGCCTCACACAGTATAAGGTGGCTATATACTGAAAAAATGGGACCAACCCAGATATCCTATTCTGATGTTTGTTGCCCCGAGCCGCTCTTAAGTAATGCCACTAGTAAAATGTAGCAGTCGCACTATTAAAAGTAAGGACACGTTAAACCAATGTTGTTTTCTATGTAATGCCTCCAGTAATATGAATCAATGGCACTTTTTTCATGTCCTGCTAAATTTCCCATTAAGATAAGTTGCTCCTTTTCGTTAGAGATGCAACTGTCCCGGTCCGCCTACTCTCCAAGAGCTTCATGACCAACCTTGATGTTGCTCAATTTTATTGCAACTAATGAAGAAGAAGCTCTGTGGGTTTCATTTTCTGATGGAAATGGAACCAGTGCTGGAGCCCTTTTCTTAAAAGAAGAAGAAGAAGAAGAAGCTGCTAGCTCATGGGACATTGCTTCATTTTAGGTGAACTGCACCAAAAGGTCCCATGAATTGAATCATCCATGTTGGTGACTGGTGTCATCCCTTCTACGATGGCGTTGACTGCAGATATGGTTCCCATCACGAGGTATGTTCCGTTTTGGTCTGGCTGTTTGCCAAAGATCATGCATGTTGATCCTGCTCTTGTGCTACTGTTTTGGCACTGCCATGATAAAGCAGTAATGTTATTATTTTGCACCTTAATCTAGTGGCACTATTAATTTGACGCAATGTTTTGGCACCGCTAGTGCCACTGTTTTTTTATATATCGAAACAGGGGGTTCCCTACGATTTCATTAAAGAAACCCAACCATAGAGAACCATTATCCAACAACATCTCAGTTTAAACGGGCAGTTATGCAACTACTACTAGAATGGACTGAGTACTAGCAGGAGACAAGTTCGCCACAAGCTAGGCAGGTAGGGGGACACAGCACCAGCTTGACCAAGTTTGGATTACAACCCAAATGCTACCACAGAAACATCAGGGGGGAAGATGGGGACTGAAAGAGCCAGCTTCAGCATCCCAGTCTAAGCACCCCCGACCTTCATCCTTGCGATGCACGGTACACCTTGTTTGCCACCTGCTCGACCCTAGTGTCACTGATAAAATAAGTAATAATACAGTTAAAATAGAGCGAGTGTCCTCTCTATCATTTCATTTCCAATGTAGATAAAGAAAGTGCTTCTCTTTGTTAATGTATGTTTCATCAACTAGTCCCATTGTTAATGTTTAAGCGTTTCTGCAAACTGGGGTGTTTAATTTTAGTTGATCTGCACAAAAATAGAGATTTGAATGTCTCAAGGCCTCTCCTTGTACTACCAATGTACACTGATGTTCATCACTGGCAGAAGGTGTATCGGGGAGACTTGGGTCGATTTCCAGTATGATGTAATATTTTTCTTCTGTTTATTAGTGTATGTTTCATCAACTAGTGCCACTATAATCTAATCACGTCTTTTCATTATCTGTGCAAACAGGGTTATTCAGCTGCATTTTGGTGGAGCTGCACAAATGTATGGATGGAACCGGCATATATGCAGAGTGCGAGGTGCCAAGTAAAAATTACCGACACCAACCCTGCTCCATCTAAGCATTGGCATCCACCACCATCAGTGGGATGTGTGGCGCTCACTATGGACGGATCTTTCTCGGCAGCAAATCCTCTAACCAAATACTAGTAGCTTAGACTTAAAAAATACTAATAGCTTATATTGGCAGTTTTCTAGGGGTGTACTCTTTTCTGAAAGAAGCACCAGTCTATTTTTCTTTATTTGTACACAGTGTCACAACTTTGACCTAAAGGTCCAGAGCTATTTTAGGGTGATTGGCGTAGTACTCGGAGACTGATTGTAAGCATGATTTTTATTAGTTGTCACACTGATTGTAAGCATGAGTAGATGGAATATTAGGTTAGTGTGAAGCTTACCTTAAACCCTACCGACGCTATTGAAATGAGGCGAGCGTCAAGGGAACCGTGGAGAACGGCGGGGAAGCGACGTCGCGCCATCCGACCTCCTCTTGTGGTGGGAGAACGAATACTCCTGTGGCTCCGGCTGGCTCTGCACCCTCACGAACGGCACACCATACTCGATCGATTCGTTGTCCTCTGGGTGCTCGACCTTCGACCTGTATGCCCACCACCTCCACCTAACTTTCGCCTCGGGCGAATCTGTCTGCTCCATCACCCAGAGGAGATACTCGATGAACTCGAAGGACCGCGGCGTGACTGCCGCCGAGGAGTACATCGCCGCCCTCATCGTCGTCGTCTCGCTCTTTCGCATACATTGCCACATGGACCTCACCGTCCTTGAAATCTCCCACTCATTGTCAAACCAAGTAAGGATCTCCTTCAACCTAGCTAACTTTGCCTAGTCACCGCCGGTGATCTGCCAGATTTGCTGCTGCATCCCCTCCATAGATCCTCGTCCGAGGAGAGAGGAGGTGGTTTTGCAATGGAGAAGAGGGAGAGGCGAGACGGTGGTTTTGGAATGGAGATGATGGAGAGGAGAGTAGGTGGTTTTGCAATGGAGAAGAGGGAGAGGAGCATGCGACAATGATTTAGGATTGGACGAGAGGGTCGGCGCGCTGTGACTGGATCAAAATCAAAATCAATTTATCCTTTAATTAAGAAAGCGACCCCACATTAACTAGTCTCCCTTTTATTCTAGGTCATAATTGACCATGATTTTCACAAATAAAATATATGTTATATATTGCAAAAATAATATAATTTGAAAGTACATTCAGATACAAACCAAACGATACAATTTTTGGTGACATGCATTCACATTTTTCTTGTCAAATACAATACGTGGTCAAACTTTGACCCAAAATACGCAAAACAAAAAAAAATACTTCCAAGACCAGCGCCGCTCTTACGCTCTTCTCCTCTTAAACCACTGCCGCTCCTCTCCTGTTCCAATCTAAAGCCAGTGCCGCTCCTCTCCTCTTCCATTTCAAAACCACTGCCCTCCTCTCCTGTTCCAATCCAAAACCAGCGTCGCTCCTCTCCTGTTCTAAACCAAAACCAGCGCTGCTCCTCTCCTCTTCCATTCAAAAACCACCGCCGGCGAGTGAAGGTGATGTGAAGAAGTAGATCGATGGAGGAGTACAACCCATACGTGAGGATCGCATACGGCGACCCTGTGAAGCTAGATAGGATGTTGGAGATACAGTCTTGGTTTGACAACAAGGACCAACTAGCGGCGACGGCGACATCCATGGCCAAATATCCGCAACAGAGCGAAAAGGCGGCGATACTCCCGGAGGGAGTTGTGCGGGAGTACATAGAGCTGCTCCTCTGGGCCATGGAGCAAACAGATTCACCGAATCCGATCGTGAGGGAGCGGTGGTGGGAGTATCGATCCCAGATGGAGCATCCACCAGAGATTGAAGGATCGAGCATCTACAGGGTGCCGTTTGTGAGGGTGTCGTGCCAGAGTGAGCCGGTGGAGTCTTCGTCGACCGAACCCAACTGCAACAGGAGAAAAACAGTTGGCCCGACGATGCTTCCCCGCCATCCTCTCCCTCGCCGTTCACATCGTCTCACGGGGCGGCTGTCTGCCGCCAAGGAATAGGAGGGATTGCCCCTCCCAGACCAATAGTCGGGCAGGTTGTGAATAGTCAGGAGGAGCTTAGGGTTGTTAGTATTTGCAGGTTGTGAATTGTGTTTTGTGTTGTGTATTTTGAGAGTACTTTCATATATGAATGTCTTTTGAATTTCAGATTTGCAGTATTGAGCATATGAAGTATTTTATGAATTCTAGAGATCTATTTTTAGCACTTAAAAAATGTAGTTTCATAGGAGTATAAAAGTGCAGACAATGTGATTCTCACAGAATAAATTGTAAGTTTCAGTTTCAGATAAGAAACTGCAAGTTCAGTTTCAGATAAGAAACTGCAACTTTCAGAGTCAGAGCATTTATATTAACACGGCCTTTTCAAACAGTGTTAACATCATGCTGGAAGTTTTATTCATGGTCGAAACTGGAACTATCGGCCAGTTAACATCATGTTGATCAACATTCATGCATATCACATCTTCATATGATGCATAGTCAAAAAGATATGATATTTTCAAAATGCCCACACAATGTCAATTGTGTGAAAAATAGAGAAAACGAGGGACGAAGTTTTGACAAGTGTAGGACGTGGTGTGCATAGATGACAATTGGGACCCACATGTCAATAAAGGCAGAGGCAAAAAATTTGGAGATATTTTCTCTGCACAGGTGGAATCAAACCCGGGCGGAACAGCTGTCGGGTAGTGTCACTCGGCCACTGGGCTAGTTCAGTTGTTTCGTTACTAATAAGGCACTTCCTCAGGTGGTCGGATCTCCTCCTGCGCCTTTGTGCGCTCGCCGCGATGCCGTTGTCTACTGTTGTGAACATGCTGAACAAATGAGAGGAATCTGGAGAGGACCGTACGCAAGCAAGTGCCTCATCAAAAAAATACTTCCTCCTAATGCTATACTAACGTTGGGGACCATGGGTTTGTTAACATAGTTACATTTTTTAGGTGCTTCAACGTAGTTATTATAGAAGATAAATTCACAATGAAGCTGGGGAGCTGGCACGTATCATTTATTATCACTGGGGCAGCAAGTATCAACTGGGTTTTGGGCTGCCCCGTCTAGGCTTTCTTTTTTAACATGCGCAGCCCACGACCCACCAGGCATATAGTGCTCAAGAAAATGGCCTGTAATTTTTTAGGAAAAACATAAATGGGCCGCATGGACGCTACATTATTTGTTCACCCAGCCCAGCTAATGGACTGTAATTCACAAAAAAAAGAGATCAAATGGACTGTAAATTCTACCTCGCAAAAAAAAGACTATAAATTCTGAAGAAATAGGTTGAATACGTGCCACATTTTTGGAGGCTAAAATGTGGGGCCAATAGGCCGAAGCCAATGCAAGTCATTGTCAACTTAGTCAACAAATGATTCTGACATCGTTAGCCATTGGATTTACATCCAACGACCGTCATCCATCTTCAATCTCTCGTCTTCTTCCTCCAGCGTGGCCGGGACCACCTGCTCCCGCCTCCTGCTGCTAGCAGCTCTACTTAGCACGCTTCGCTGTGAAGCGCTACTCCACTGTTGGCCAGGCCATCCCTCCACCCCTCCACACCTCCTGTTCTTCTCCACCGACTACCGAACCACACCGCACCAGAACTAGTTAACCCTCGTACACCTCTCCATCTACAACTCTACTCCCGCGTCTTCCCATCTCCGACTCATTGTTGTCCGGGGCCTCACCATAGTCGACCACCTTGGATGCGCTCGGCGCGGAGTGGTCAACATGGTCAACAAACGACACCATCGGAAGTAGACTGTGCGTGGAGAGGCTGACAGCTGGGTCCACGGCCGCACGCAAGGAAATGCCTCCTTATTACGCGCAAAATAATGATTCCTCCACCTGATAGCTGGGACCCACCGGAAGGGCCTCTGTATTTCGTGAAAAAAATGTTCCCACCACTGACAGGTCGGACCCACCAGCTATATCTTCGCACGCAAGGAAGTGCCTCCTTATTACGCACAAAAAAATGAATACACCCCCTGCTAGTTGGGACCCACCTTGGTGGGAGACTGACTTGTGGGCCTACTAAGTTGACGGGGACGGAGTGCTTTGTCAACTTAGTCAATATGGACGATTCTAGCTCCAATGACCGTACGATGTCCATCCAACGGCCGTAGTGCTTCTTCAACCTCTGGTCTTCTAGCTCCAGCCGCCCAAAGCAGCGCCGGTCGTGCCGCATGCTCCTGCCTCCCGTGGCCGGCTGTGCTGCCGCGGAGGCCTCACTGCCCCTACTATTCCCACCGCTGGCCAGGCCCTGCGGCGATGGCAGCCTCACACCACAGCCGAACCAGTGAACCCTCGTACTCCTCTCCGCGCGGGCTTCCACTGCCACGTCTTCCCCGGCTCCGCGTCGTCCCATTCCTAGGCCTCACCGTCGTCCACCGCCCTGGTGCTCTCAGTGCGACGTGGTCAACGTGGTCAAGGAACGACTTCCATTGGACGTGGACTGTACGTGGAGAGACTGACAGCTGGGTCCACGGCCGCAGCAAGGAAGTGCCTCCTTATTACGCGCAAAATAATTATTCCTCCACCTGACAGCGGGGACCCACCAGATGGGCCACCGTATTTCGCGAAAAAAATGTTTCCCCCTGACTGTTGGGACCCACCAGCTACATCTTCGCACGCAAGGAAGTGCGTCCGGGCAAAAAAAATGATTCGCCCCCCTGACTGCTGGGACCCACCAGCTACATCTTCGCACGCAAGGAAGTTCCACACAGTCGGGACCCACCTGGTCGAAGCGTACGTAGCATTGTCATTCTGGTCGCGGACGTGTACGTACATATTGGTCGATGTAGAGGCACGCACGTGTCGTAGTAGAGGCGCGCACGTAGCATGTACACGTGTGTACAGCGGCCAGTGTGCAAGAAAGAAAATACGGCCACGTACGTACGTATGAGCAGGGTCTCGAACGCCTACTCGTGCATATGTACGGCCAGGGCTCGTGTATATGGCTGGGTCAGAATGGAGAAACTGCGTCGTCGTTGTGTTCATGGGGAGCCAACCGGCTGGGTCAGAACGAATTGCGTCATCGTGTTCATCGGGAGAGCTTGGACGGAAAAACCGATGGAAACAAGGCCTAGCGTACCGCGGAACGGAGGAAACGGCCTTGTGTTCGACCGACCATGTTCGAAACGGGATCCTGTTCATCGGGAGGGGTCTGGCGTACCGCAAAATGGAGAAAATGGACCTCCTACGGTCGAAACGGGGGTCCTGTTGATTGGGAGGGGTGTGGCGTAACGCAAAACGGAGGAAACGGACTTGTGTTGGAGCGCTACGGTCAAAATGGGGGTCCTATTCATCGGGAGGGGTGTGGTGTACCGCAAAACGGGACTCCACGGGATACTGTTCATCTCCACCGTCGACCCCCTCCAGCCTCCACAGGCTACTGTTCATCCACCGTCAACCTCCTCCAGCCTCCACCTGCGACTGTTCATCCATGGGCTCATGTTCATCCAGCCTCCACCGCGCGCTACTCCACCGGCTACTGTTCAACCAGCCCTCTCCACGGGCTCCTGTTCAACCACCCCTCCACGGGCTACTAATCATCCAGCCCTCCACCGTCTACTATTCATCCTGCCCTCCATGGGGTGGTCCTGTTCATCCAGCCCTCCACGGGGTCCTGTTCATCCAGCCCCAACCGACTCGATCGATCGGGGTCCTGTTCATCCAGAGGCAACACCACGGCGTCCTGTTCATCCACCCCCACCGGGAACTGTTCATCCAAACCCCCCAGCAATGCTCACTGTTCATCCAGAGGCAACACCATGGGGTCATGTTCATCTACCCCCGCCGGGAACTGTTCATCCAACCCCCCCCCCCAGCAACGTTCATTGTTCATCCAGAGGCAGCATCGATCGGCTTCAGTTAGCAGCAGAAGCAAAGGAATCGCTCGATCAAGTTCAGTTAACACCCATCGATCGATCGCTCGGGTTCAGTAACGCGTAGCCTGCAGTGCAATCGCTCGGGTTTAGTTAGAGCCCAACGCCTCGCTCGGGTTCAGTTAGAGCCCAATGCCTCGCACCCACGCACGTGCGTGTACGAGAGAAACGCGCATCGCTCGGCCCCGACCACCCACCGTAACCGGGAACACCCTGATATTTTCCTCACCCTCGCTTCTACCATAGTTTTTTCCGTCATGGACGGCCCAAAGAATGTCATGCAGCTGCGTCTCCGGCCCGCCCAGGACGAAAAGCCCATTTTCTGTCATGATTTTTTGTCATAGAAGTAGGACCCCACCACATCTATGATGATACCGGGTTTTGTCACAATTATCGTCATAGAAGTGTCATAAGTATGACAGGAAAAAAATTCGTTCGACCCAAAATGTCACGGATGTATCTTTTTTTGTAGTGCTTGTAGTTGATTGCTATATGGTTTATTTGGTGGAAGATTATATGTTCAGATCCATTATGCTATTTAATACCCCTCTGATCTTGAGAATGATTATTATTTGTGAGTAGTTACCTTTGTTCTTGAGGTCACAAGAGAAATCATGTTGCAAGTAATCATGTGAACTTGATATGTGTTCGATATTTTGATAGTATGTTTGTTGCTATTCCCTTAGTGGTGTCATGTGAACGTCGACTACATGACACTTCACCATATCTGGGCCTAAGGGAATGCATTGTGGAGTTGCAATTAGATGGTGGGTAGCGAGAGTGATAGAAGCTTAAACCCCAGTTTATGTGCTATTCCGTAAGGGACCGATTGGATCCAAAAGTTTAATGCTATGGTTAGAATTTATTCTTAATACTTTTCTCGTAGTTGCGGATGCTTGCGGGAGGGTTAATCATAAGTAGGAGGTTTGATCAAGTAAGAACAACACCTAAGCACGGGTCCACCCACATATCAAATTATCAAAATAACGAACACAAATTGAACCAACATGATGAAAGTGACTAGATGAAATTCCCGTGTACTCTCAAGAACGCTTTTCTTATCATAAGAGACCGTTTTGGCATGTCCTTTGCCTCAAAAAGATTGGGCTACCTTTCTGCACTTTTGTTATTATTATTGTTACTTGCTCGTTACAAATTATCTTGCTATAAAACTACTCCGCTACTTAGAATTTCAGCACTTGCAGACAATACCTTACCGGAAACTACTTGTCATTTCCTTCTGCTCCTCGTAGGGTTCGACACTCTTACTTATCGAAAAGAGCTACAATTGATCCCCTATACTTGTGGGTCATCAGGGGGCTTCGGGGTCTACGGCGTGCTTTGGAGTGTTATTGTCTCTGGTGCCGGTATTACTGTCTTTGCCACGACGCGATTTTGAGCGGCGTCGCTGGCGTTGACGCTTTGGTGGTGCCTCATCAGGTTTGTCCTCAACCGGATCCTTCCTGTCTGCACTATCATCCTATTTGGGTGTATCCACCATATACACATCGTATGTGGAGGTGGCCGTCCAGCATCCGGTAAACGGCGGGTCTTGGCTTTGTTCGTCTCCGGCATCGTCGTCCATGCCGTCGATATCTTCGGAGGTGTAATCTAGCATGTCGGTTAAGTCCTCGATGGTAGCTATGAAGTGGGTGGTGGGTGGAACGTAAAATTTCCCGCCCTCAGCCCCTAATCCAGGCTGGGCATAGTTCAGAGGTGATTCCTCTGTAATGGCGAGGGACCGCATTAAGTCTTGAGCCTCGTTTAAGAGCGGGGATTGGACGGGGAAACGAGAGTCCGCGGGGCTAGCCAGGGCGAAGGCCTCCTGGCCACGCTCACTTGGTGCGGACTTCTAGAGTTCAGAGCTAGAGTCCGGGGGTGAGTCCGACCTTTCGATGATGGGGGAGCCCAATATGATTCTGAATTTGCAAAGGACACAATTGCCTCCGGATCTCCGGTAGTGAGCTCCGTAGCAGAGAGTCCGGCGGGCTCCAAACTCCCATATTCGGACCCGGTGATCTGCTCCGGATCTGAGGCCAGAGCGGTAGTCAGGGCCACGAACCCTTCGAAGACCAAATCTCCTCGGATATCAGCGACATAATTTAGGTTCCCGAAACTGATCTGATGCATAGATGTCGATATGTTCGAGGTGGACAATTGAGTTCGCACGCAGAACGAAGCCGCCGAACACAAAAATCTGGCCGGGAGGAAAGTTTCCCCGGAAATGACATCATTATTGATGATCGAATGAGCCATCGAACCTTCTGTCGCGGCATAGTGGAACTCTCAATGAAAGCACCAATGTCGGTGTCAAACCCGGGCGATCGGGTAGGGGGTCCCGAACTGTGCGTCTAAGGATCGAAGGTAACAGGAGAAGGGGGACACGATGTTTACCCAGGTTCGGGCCCTCTTAATGGAGGTAAAACCCGATGTCCTGCTTGATTGTATTTCATGATATAGGGGTTACAAGAGTTGATCTACCTCAAGATCATAATGGCTAAATCCTAGATGTCTAGCGTGTATGAATTCTGATAGCCTCTATGGACTAAACCCTCCGGTTTATATAAACACCGGAGGGGCCTAGGGTTGTATAGAGTCGGTTTACAGAGGAAGGAAATTATACATCCGGATGCTAGGCTTGCCATCCACGCAAAGGAGAATCCCATCCGGACATGGGGGAAGGTCTTCTGCCTTGTATCTTTATGGCCCATCAGTCCCGCCCATATCAAATAGCCCGGACACCTGAGGACCCCTTAATCCAGGACTCCCTCAGTAACTAATTGTGGTTCCAGTTGAGGTAAAGATACCATGAACAAACCCTCAAAGGATTGTTCTCCATAGTAACAAGTGACAACAAATTTCGGCACATAGTAATAATTTTTCCTTACCAATTTCCACTTACCACGAGCACTTCACTCCCCGCCAATGGCGCCAGAAAAGAGCCTTAATTACCCACAAGTATAGGGGAGCAATCGTAGTCCTTTCGATAAGTAAGAGTGTCAAACCCACCGAGGAGCAGAAGGAAATGACAAGTAGTTTTCAGCAAGGTATTTTCTGCAAGCACTGAAATCATAAGTAATGAGTAGTTTGATAGCAAGATAATTTGTAACGATAAAGTAAAGGCAACGGTAAAAAAAGTGTAGCAAGGTAGCCAAATCCTTTGGAGGAAAAGGACAGGCCAAAACGGTCTCTTATGATAAGCAAAGTTTTCTCGAGGGTACACAGGAATTTCACATGGTCACTTTCATCATGTTGGTTTGATTTGTGTTCACTACTTTGATAATTTGATATGTGGGTGGACCGGTGCTTAGGTGTTGTTCTTACTTGAACAAGCCTCCTACTTATGATTACCCCTTGCAAACATCTGCAACTACGAGAAAAGTATTAAGAATAAATCTAACCATAGCATTAAACTTTTGGATCCAAATCAGTCCCTTATGGAATAGCGCATAAACTAGGGTTTAAGCTTCTGTTACTCTCATACCCATCATCTAGTAACTACTCCACAATGCATTCCCTTAGGCCAAAATATGGCGAAGTGTCATGTAGTCGACGTTGGCATGACACCACTAAGGGAATCACAACATACATACCATCAAAATATCGAGCACATATCAAGTTCACATGATTACTTGCAACAAGATTTCTCCTGTGACCTCAAGAACAAAAGTAACTACTCACAAATTATAATCATGCTCAAGATCAGAGGGGTATTAAATAGCATAATGGATCTGAACATATAATCTTCCACCGAATAAACCATATAGTAATCAACTACAAGATGTAATCAACACTACTAGTCACCCACAAGCACCAATCTAAGGTTCTGGTACAAAGATTGAACACAAGAGATGAACTAGGGTTTGAGAGGAGATGGTGCTATTGAAGATGTTGATGGAGATTTTCCTTCCCAAGATGGGAGAGTTGTTGGTGATGATGATGACGATGATTTCCCCCTCCAGGAGGGAAGTTCCCCCGACAGAATCGCTCTACCAAAGGGCAAAAGTGCTCCTACCCAAGTTCCGCCTTGAGACGGCGACGCTTCATGCCGAAAGTCCTCCCCTTCTTTTTTCAAGGTCAAAATGACTTATATGCTAGAAGAGGGGCACCGGAGGTGGGCCGAGGAGGGCACAACCCACCAGGGCGCGCCTGGGCACCCTGGCGCACCCAGGTGGGTTGTACCCACCTGGTGGGGCCCCTCTGGTACTTATTTGCTCCAATAATTCTTATATATTCCATAAAAAATCTCCATGAAGTTTTAGCTCATTTGGAGTTGTGCATAATAGGTGGCCTGACATAGCTTTTTCAGGTCCAGAATTCCAGCTGCCGGAATTCTCCCTCTTTGTGTGGACCTTGCATATTATGAGAGAAAAGACATTAGAATTACTCCAAAAAGCGTTATTATGCATAAAACATTATAAATAACAGTAGGTAAACATGATGCAAAATGGACGTATCATCCATGTCGAGCACGCACATTCGATGCAGGGAACTATTGAGTGGGGACTATAGCTCCCTTCTGGTGTATGCTTGCCTTGTTGGAGCAGCTGCGGTGAGAAGGAAGACGGTGTGGCTGAAGATGCAGAAAACGCAAAATGTTAAGAACGACACATATCTCTGATCTAAAGAAATACCCTAAGAGATCAATAGTAAGGTACTAGAGTGGTCACACGTGTGTTGACTGAAAACTAAATTGGGGTCACACGATTTTATTTTATTTGGCACTGTCCGATCTATGCCGGATGGCTTGATGGCCGTCTTGTGCCACCCGGATCACACTGTTAAGAATCTTCCCAGAAGAGCCAGTGACCACCGGCAGAGCAGCCTGCCTCCGCCGCCCCTGGCCACGAGAGCTCCAACCAAAATCCCGCTCGCCGCCCCACCACACTGTCGTGGTTGCGCTGCCCCCGGCTAATCCACAAAGACTCACTATCATCCAGATTCGGCGGCGGCAGTACCTTCAACTCACGCAACTCTAAGATAGCCACCTAAGCGCTTCTTTCGCGGCGAACTTGCGCCCCCTACCCTTATATTAGACATCAGCCAACCGGCAACCTAGGAGCTTCGCCGCCTCAAGAGGTGTTGCTTCCCATTGGGAATCGATTGGCCCAGAATAAAAATTTAGACAACTGATGCATGAATGAAGTGATTTGAGATGAGTGTACGACTTATCTTGCGGCCTGGTGAAGTAGGCAGCTCCAGTTGCCGAGTCGGTGAGGCCGGCACAGTTGCGGTGGCTACCGGCGGCAGGAAAGCAGAGATGTCACGATGGTCGACGGCTATGGGGAAGCAGTGTGTTCGCACACGAACACGTCACGTGTACCCTCGACGCCAGGGGTGATGCACCGCAGCTCACGTCGAAGGAGTCTCACCGGAAGCGCGATTCGCAAGACAACCGGAGAGAACTTTTGAGGACCCGAAACCCCACACTCCCGGGAGGGACCCCGTCGGGGAGTGCGGCGACTATGGGCTTCCCTAGGTCGGTCCAACCGCCCCTAGAGCCTCGGGATTCACACCTCTCCAACATGAAGAACGACGAAGAACGAGGAAGCAAAAACAGGGGAGAGAAAAAATGTAGATGAAAAGTAGTAGATGTGCTTTTTGCGATTGTGTGTTGTTCAATCGGCTGTCACCTCTCATCTATTTATGAGGCGGCTGGACTTCCCGTACAAGAAAAGGACTAAAAATTCCGTCCAAAACATCAAAAACACTAACTTAACTCAGACAGGAATCTTTGGTAATTTCCTGGACCAACTCGGTCTCACAGATTGGTTCATTTTGGTCCCACCGAGTGAACTTTGCCAACTCTCTGTATCCTTTTGTAATTTCTCGGATCAACTCGGTCTCACCGATTGGTTTGCTTCGGTCCTACCGAGTCAACATTGCCAACTCTCTGGTAAATTTTCGGACCAACTCGGTCTCACCGATCAAATCAACTCGGTCGGTCCGAAATGACTCGGCAGCTTCTGTTTCTGACCTTGTTTTGCCTCCATAGGTTGCATACGACCTCGTATTAAGAAGATTTTTATATAAAAATCCACCATTTCGACGAGACGCACAACTTTCATGTTGAAACGTTTTCCATCAGAGGCCATCTTGATTAAGTTTTATGCCTTTATTTACTCTGGTGTCAACATGAGCATCTCTGAACTTGTCATAACTTTTGAGTCCGAGCTCCGTTTTAGACCATCTTCATATCCATCTTGATCTTCTCGAAGAGAGACATTCCAAGGTGACTTCCAATCATAAGTTTGAATTGGTCTTGATATAACCTATGCTAATTTTATGACTGTGCCAATTTTGAGCGTCAACGCATGCCCCCCTGTTTTTCGGCATAGCTAGCATGCCGGAAAATAACTTGTACCATGTTGGTTCTAAGGACGATGTCAACACTTCATCGGCCATTCTGCATCTTCTTAGGATGATAAGTATATATCGGCCATTGCTTGTTTGAGCCTCTTGATGCAAACTTGGGTGAAAAACTTCTCAACTTCTATAACAATCCGGTGATAAGGTTCCATAGATATGTATATCAAGGTCATCCTCCGAACCATATTGTTCACCCTTTTGCTAGGATTTTGTAGATAATCAACAATACTTTCTCCAATCCTTACTTTCACCTACATAAAAATTTAATTAGTGGCCGAAGCTGTGGACTTCGGTTCGACCTTACCTATGTTGACGAGACTAAGCATCGGCTATTGAGAGAAATGCAATACAATATGATTAACATAGTAGCCGGATGTTTGCTGTGCCAATTCTTTCGAATTGTCATGTCTAAATATATGAACAATTTTAAAGCAAGCCAAGGTAAATTTTGCATCTAGACATACCCCAAGATAAACTATGAGTGATTCGTCAAAACATTGATAAACCCTGGAGATTTCTTGCAGTACTCATAACGAATCACCGAAAGCCTCAGTATGTAGAGCACTTATAGCAAGTAAAAGACTCAATCCGAATAACAATGCATATTCGGCTTCCATTAATGGTGCATAGAAATATTCTAAGAGGCATGAGGCTTAAAAAACAGTACCATAAAGAAATATATAAACAACACCATCACTTTGGCCATTGCTACGAATTGAACCATCAAAGCATAATCTCCATAATACTAGAAAGACAAGGCTAATATCAACATTATGCATGTCATTAATCTGATGTTTAGTAATAAAATCAGCTATGATTTGGCCTCTTATAGATCTCAGAGATGCATAAGCCAAATCATATCCAAACAAAGTATAAGCCCACTAGCCAATTCTGCAACTATGAATTGGCCTATGCAGCATATATTCAATGACATCGGTCACTATGTCCCAACTCCATTCAATCATAATATAGGCATACATATAAATTTCCATGAGCACGTACCTTGTCTTGCTCTCCAACCAAACTAAGGACGATGCTAGCATGGTACACCGGCCTTGCTTTGTCATATTCTCAGGGCGATAAATAAATATCGGCCACCTCCATAAGGTTCATGTAGAATTCATCCACCAAAGCATGTATAGCCGAAATAAACAAATGAAATAGCAAATCAAGTATTTCGGCTCTTTGGATCAGCAACAAACTTGTAGCTAATCAAATTTATAGTGATTTGGTAATACCATCTCATGATATAGAAGATTATGTTGCATCCATGGAGGGTAATTGATCATACCTAGGGATGAGTTCCATGGCAAAGACATCAATGGCATGGTTGAAGAAAATGGATGATGTGCCAACCGAAGATTTCGATGTTGTGATGCACTCCTTTGGCTTAATTGTTTGTTGCTTCAATCCTTCTGTCTATTCATTTTTATTGTACTTCTTGTAATGGAAGCTTGCACATAATTCTCATTTTGGGTACTTCCTTTCGGAATCCATGCCATATTCCTTTCCTCAAGTTCTTGTGCACTAAGTTTCTGCAATTTCTTCTTTTGCCAATATGATAAGCCGAGTGGGCACCCCGACTGTGATTTTGTTTGAAGCAATGGCGACTCTTGTTTTACCTTGTGCACTCTCAACTTCTTTTCTTCAGATTTGGCACTTTGACTTTCAATAATTGGTTGCTTCATCTCATTGCCTTTAGTAGCCAATGTCAACACTTTAATTGGCTCTTTGTTATTTGAGATCAAATCTGAAGTAGCACACTTACGACCATCTCTTTTAACACGGTACACTTGTTTGACCACCTCTTTCTTATTCTTTGAGCTCCGGACCGATTCCTTATGATTGAAACAGTCTTTAACATATAATTGTTCAAATGGTGATCTTCTCGGAGATGCATACTATGGGTGAGATGGTCTAAAATAAGATGGAGAGTGTGCCCTTGTATCATACATGTCCCATGATGGATATGGATCTACATTAGCATAGGGGTGCATCCACGGTATTGGCACTGGCGGCCCAAAATAAGGATATGAATGTGTTGCATTAAAATGCTCACTTTGCCAATACCGATCCTCATATTTGCGACTTGGGGATGATCTTGGTTTCTTTGCATGATTTGGCCGATAAGCATTCTTCTCTTCACTCTTCTTTTGATATTTATGCAATAGTTCAGCGAAGGTGATTTTTGATCTCTTATACTGGCGCTTATTTCGGCCTTTGTTTTCTTTTGGTTTGCTTTCATCGATCATTGGATTTGCTTGTTGCCCCCCAGTCCTTAGAGTCTTCATTGTAGCTTCGATGGAATTCTCTCCCTCAAGATTATGTTCATTATGCTCTTCAAAAACTTTTTTACTTGAAAGCTTGATCCCATCACCTGCAGCTTTTACCTTCTCTTTAAATGGATCGGCTTGAAGTAGCCGATGAAAAAAATTCTGCCATCGGGACCAATCGGAATAGACTGGTCATCTCTTGGTGTCTCAACAAATTTCAATCGTCCTTTATCAATGGCTGATTTAACTATTTGACGAAACATGTTGCAATCCTCAAAATTATGCTTGGACGAATCATGCAACTTACAATACATTCGTCCTTGGACAGATGGTTCAACATGATGATCAAGAATTCTAATGTAATTATTTCTCAACAACAAATCAAATATTTTATCACACATGCTTGAATTGAAGGTAAACTTTTTATTCTCTAGCCGATCTTGTTGTGAGAACGGCTTTGGAGTTAAGCAAACGAATGGTTCAGATTTTGCATCACCCCATTCGGCTATGCATTGTGTTTTGCACTCTATCTCCGATGTCTTTGGATAAGAAACTATACTGGCATCAGTTTGCTCAGAAGATTTTAATCTTGGCTTTAAATTTCTGAAATGAAAATAGCTAGAACATACATGTCTCAATTGAGACCAAGTGTAAGCCAAGTATGAAGCAAGCAAAGCTACCCAATTAGATATGAACTTTAAATAAAGCAATGGGAAAAGCTTTGGCTGCAGTAATAAGTCACTATCAGTCTCTTTGAATGGTACAATATATTGACCGATATGCTTAGTAACAATTTTATTGCTAACAAGTAAATTGCCCTTCTTCATTGGTCTTTGAAAATTACTTATGAGAATATTTCTTATAGATGCATCAATAATGAAGTTGCGACCAAATCTGAAAATAGGTAAATTACTCGCTATGCATACCTCTTCAAATACGTTGGGAGAGCATGATGGTGGTGTGACTTGAACAATATCTAGCTTCATCTTTGGATGACTCTCCAACGCCTTTTCATCATCTTTTTCTTTATTCCGTGCATCATTACCCTGAAGATCCTTATCAGCCAAACTTTGTTCGGCTACTTGCTCTTGTGCTTGAGGCTTGTCAATTTCTATGGCACGGAACTCATAGGGCAGGAAGTAGGTTCCATTATCTTCAGAAAAATCAAGCACAGCCATTTTGCTATGCTTCCCATGCCTTTCTCAACAATGTTTGCCTCTTTGGATTTGATGGATTCGGAATCTTTACTACTTGATTCGGCTTTTTCAACTGACGCACTTTTAGTTTCTGAATCATCATTCTTTTCACCGGTTATATCAATTGGCAACACTTCTTTTCTTTGAGCTAATTCCCTATCAATTCTCTCTTGGCGAAGTACTTGCACCCTATCGCACAAAGCTTTAACTCCCCTCTCAATCTTAGTCTGCTCTAGATTAGTTTGCCCCCCAATGCTTTTACAATCTTTCGGCAATGATGTGTTAGTGTTGCCGAAATTTTGCAATTGTGTAGGGGGTGTATAATATGCTACGGTACTAGGTGGAGGTGTATGCACTGCTGTATAACCATGTGCTCTTTCGCCAATTCTATCAATGCATGTAGTTTCATCTTCTTGCAAAACTCTAGCCTTTATTGCAGCATAATCAGGAAACAACCCATTTTCATATTGTTCAAGGCAAAGAGCACTAATTCTCTTGTTTTGTGCCAAGCTCTTTTTTAACGCAGCCACAACCGCTTCTGGAAGGGATTGCTCCGCAATACTTTCAGATTCTTTCGGCAATGATTCGTGAGTGTTGCCGAAATTCTCGAATTGCGTAGAGTATGCATTATATGCTACAGTATTTGATGACGGCACATGTGTTCCTGTAAAATTTTCACTTATTCGGCTATGACCATGAAGATGCAGGGCCGAATTATGAACATCTACAGTTGCATACGATGCTGAAAAATTACTAACATGAGGTGTAGCATATGATGGTTGAGAGTAACTGGCCGAATAGCTAGTAGTAGCATGGCCAATTCTCTCATCCATCGGCAAGGTTAGATTCACATACTGCAAATTAGTTGCCGATGAATAAAAACGTGAAACACATTCTTCTATGCTATTGGAAATTTTAACATGAGGTGTTTCAAGTTGATTAACCGAACCCAACATGTTGTCCATCGGCATATGGATTTGTGGGGTTGCCAATGCATGAGAATTAGGATACATAGGTTGTATGTTACTAGTATCATAAGAAGTTGAAACATATAAATTACTTTGAATTGGCCTATGCATGTAATTAGATGCATTATTGAAAAAACTAGGGCTGGCCGATAGAGTATAATCATTAAACGATCTAGTAACATCATATGAGTTATTTGCATCTACAGTAGGGAATTGGGTATTCATATTACCTTTGTAGATTGCAAACCCTAGATGACGATCTCTTCGTAGCAAGAACGGGCCAGAGACCGTTCAAAGCTTCGTCCCAGCGGAGTCGCCAAAAAGTGTGTTCGCACACGAACACGTCACCATGTACCTCCAACGCCGAGGATGATGCACCGCAGCTCATGTCGAAGGAGACCCGTCCGGAAGCGCGGTACGCAGGCAATCCAGTGGGCGCTTTTGAGGACCCGAAACCCCACACGCCCAGGAGGGACCTCGTCTGGGCGTGCAGCGGCTATGGGCTGCCCTAGGTCGACCTGATCGCCCCTAGGGCCTCGAGGTTCACTGCCCTGCAACAAGAAGAACGAACGAAGAACGAGGAAGAAGAAGAACAAGGGAGAGAGGTAAAGGTAAAGGTAAAAAGTGGTAGATGATTTGATCGATTGTGTGTTGTTCAATCGGCCGTCACCTCTCATCTATTTATGAGGCGGCTGGACTTCCCGTACAAGAAAAGGACTAAAAATTCCGTCCAAAACATCAAAAACCCTAACTTAACTCCGACAGGAATCTTCGGTAATTTCCCGGACCAACTCGGTCTCACCGATTGGTTCATTTCGGTCCCACCGAGTGAACTTTGTCAACTCTCTGTATCCTTCTGTAATTTCTCGGATCAACTCGGTCTCACCGATTGGTTTGCTTCGGTCCTACCGAGTCAACATTGCCAACTCTCTGGTAAATTTTTGGACCAACTCGGTCTCACCAATCAAATCAACTCGGTCGGTCCGAAATGACTCTGCAGCTTCTGTTTCTGACCTTGTTTTGCCTCCACAGGTTGCATACGACCTCGGATTAAGATGATTTTTATATCAAAACCCACCGTTTCAACGAGATGCACAACTTTAATGTTGAAACGTTTTCCATCAGAGGCCATCTTGATTAAGTTTTATGCCTTTCTTTACTCTGGTGTCAACATGAGCATCTCTGAACTTGTCATAACTTTTGAGACCGAGCTCCGTTTTAGACCATCTTCATATCCATCTTGATCTTCTCGAAGAGAGACATTCCAAGGTGACTTCCAATCATAAGTTTGAATTGGTCTTGATATAACATATGCTAATTTCATGACTGTGTCAATTTTGAGCGTCAACACAGCGTTGGGGCCCTGGACACATCCGAAGTTGGAGCCGCTCCGACGCCGTGCACAACGGCGGCGGTGAATCGGCTCCGGTACGGTTCACGTGGCCGTCGTCGAGGCAGCACCGTACAGTTCACGATGGCAAATGGACTGCGTCTCCGGCATTGGGGAGGAGGGCAGCGGTGAATTTGGTGCGGTGGGAGTGCCATGGAGGAGGGGCTGAGGTTTCGCCGCTGGGGAGAAGGGAGCTTCCGAGGAGAAGGTGATTTGGCGTCCATGATGTATGAATGGGAATTGGGAGGGAGAACCATGTCTTACGGACGCATTTGTCTGAAATATGGGGGGGAGTTACAGTTCTACCCCTGCCTTTAGGCTTCTGGGCTTGGGTCTATGTACTGAGGGTCGGGGATAGTAGAGTAACTTTGCTTCTCCCAAATAGTGGGCACGAGCGATTTCGGGCGAGGAGGGCATGTTTTGAAATAGTGGGCGCGAGCAATTTTAGGCGAGGAGGGCGTGTTTTGAAATAGTGGGCGCGAGCAATTTCGCACGAGGAGGGTGTGTTTTGAAATAGTCGTCTCGAATAATTTCGGGCGAGGAGAGGGTGTTTTGCCACCCATGGTTTATGAATTATTCGGCACCTATCCTTTCGACCGAGGAGAAGGCACGCTTGGATGAAGTTACGAACCTACCCTCGATGTGCAATGGGCCAATTGATGTGTGTCCCACATAGGCCGGTAATTTTGCGTCTCCCATTTATTAGCTCGGGCAAATACCACCGAGCAGAGGGTACTTCTTTTTTAGATGGTGAGATGATGCTCGGGACTAATGTGTTTTTACATGCTTGTTGCTAACGATTTACTATATGACAAAAAGTTGACCCACTCAAAATGGGAATCAAATCCAAAATGAAATATCTCGATTCAAAGAAATAGCTCGTTCACCAGGTCAAAATAGTGAACTAAATCCATAATTGAACACCTCGATTGAGTAGCATGTTGTACAGTATTATAGTACTCCATAAACATGTTGAAAGTCAAATTAATGACCTTGTTTGATACGCATATCTCCGTTCATGTGTGGATTAGAGACAACATGTTCTCCAATTCAAATATTTGAATGCAAATTTATATCAAAACATGGTTTATATCAGTCTTTGATGCATAAACGCGACCTCCCCCTCTCCCGGACTCCTATTCTCTCTCTCACCGACAATCTTCAATTCTATCGCACGCATCCAAACACAAACTTTGTCGGTCCCTCTCCCTCTCTCTCTCTGTGTGTGTGCGGGGGGGCTTTCTAGTTCGCATGGACACTCCATGTATAGGTCTCTCTGGCACACTATGTATGATTCTCTAGTCCAAGCTAAATATCTTGGGTGCACTCATCGTACGCACACAAATTTCCTGGCTCATTGCGCGTAACTCTCTCACGCACCACTCTACCGTCTCGGAGCTCTTCCCTCTCTCTCTCAAACTCTCCATCTCCCTGGGTCACACATACACATGCATATCTCACTCGCACTCGATAGACCCTTATAAAACTCTCTCTCTCTCTTGTTCTCTCTCCATCTCACAGGCACACACACACAATCCCACGCCTAGCCAAGTATGATTGTCTCTCACTCAATTGTAGGCACACACAGTCCCCCTATATGTATATGACTAATTCTTAGTCTCCATCACAAATATGTACATTGTCTCTTTACCTCACTTGGTCTATCTCGATTTCTCTCGGGGCATCTTTCTATCGCACACACACCTCGTCCCTCGATCTCCCACCCATATAGTCCCCTCACGATCTCGAGGGTATCTCTCTATCACAAACACACCCTCTCTCCCTCCCCATGCATCCATCTTCTCCATGCATGCCTCTCGACCTTTGTCCCCTGTTGGCCAGACCTCTATTGGACATGTGCTATAGGGGTGTCTCTCTCCGTTGCAAACAATCACACACTAGCTATCTTCGTGTATCTCTTCACCTCGCTTTTCTATCTCGCAGATGCATGTGTGATATGTTTGCATAAGAAACGAACACACAGACACTCTCTAATTTATTGCTTGCTCTCCCTTTCTCTTTCACACACACACACACTCTTTTTGCACACTCACTCGTTCTCCTTCACACGCACTTTATCTCTCTCGACTTAGGCATTCACTTCGGTCCATAGCATATAGATTTATTGAAAAGTCAAACATCACAAAGTTAGACCATGTACGTGGAGAAAAACATTTACATGAGATGTAGTTTCGTATGATGTATCTTTGGTATTGTAGATATAAATAATATTTGCGTAAACCTGGTCAAAGGTTCCAAAGTTTGACTTCTAAAAAATTATATGCACTGCATTATCGAACGGATGGAGTATCTCTTTCCCCCTCTCAGCTATCTGATGCACCACTCAGCCGTATCGGGGCTCCTCTATCTCTCTCAAACTTTATATCTCCCTGGTTCACACATACACATATCTCGCTCACGCTACATAGACACATGCATCTAACACTCTCCTCCTTTTTCTGTCTCTATGTGACACCCCCCTAAGTACCATAATCCCTCACTCCATCATAGGCACACGCACTCCCCCCCTAAGTATGACTATCTCTCACTAGCCATCAGGAACACACGTATTGTCTCCTTCCATCCATACGTCTATCTTGATATCTCTTGGGGTATCTTCTATTGCACACACACCTTGTCACTCGATCTCCCACCCATGTAGTCCCATCAAGATCTCCAGGGGATCTCTCTATCACAAACATACACTCTCTCCTCCCCATGTGTGCATTTTCTCCATATGTCTCTCTCAACCTATCTCCCTTGTTTGTCAGACCTCTCTTGGACATGTGCTAGGGATCTTTCTCTCTCGGTTGCAAACAACCACACACTATCTCCTCACCTCACTTCCGTTGTCGAAGATGCATGTGTGATATGTTTGCATAAGACACACACACTTTTTCTCTACTTTATCGTGTGTTGTCCATATCTCTTTCACACACGCACAGATACTTTTTTTCACTCACTCTTTCTATTTCACACACAATCTCTCTCTAGTTAGGTACTCTCCCACGTCCATAAACTTATGGATGCTTTGAAAAGTCAAACCTCAGAAAAGTTTGGCCAGGTATATGTGGAGAAAAACATTTACATCTGGAACGATCATTAGATTCATCACAACATGTACTTACTTCATACTATCATTTATCTTTGGCATTGTAGATATAAGTAATTTCTTTATAAACTTGGTCAAAGTTTCAAAAGTTTGACTTTAAAAAAATATAGACACTACATTATCAAACGGAGGGAGTAGCTCTCTCTATCTCTATCTCTCTCTACTGTATATCTCTCATGGCCTCCCCTCTCACTCGATCTCTCTATACCGAGGGATTATACGGTCACTGTGTCAACGTATAGTTCCGTATATTATTTAGTTAACCGGTCAACCAGTCCACTTGCTACCTTGTCAGCTCGTGTTCTATATCTTCGTGTGCTGGGCCATGTGGCAGTGGGTGAAAATAAGTAAACTAGAGGCTCATCTGACACGCGGTGAAGTAAACAAAGTTGAAACCACTTGCGGTAGCACCTCACACGCTAGTAAATTGAGGGCACACTTCTTCCGCGTGAAGGATGCACTCGTGCACACTTCATCACTATGCGGCGGCATGCACACAAGGACGCGCTCGCACACACCCATCACACAATACACACCAGCACACGTGTACACCGGCGTCACTGCCGGCTGAGATGGATGGCGAAGCAGCCAACAAGCGGAGGCGGCTCAAGCCAAAACCGCATCCGGCGATCCTGGACTTCATCAGCAGCCTCCCCGATGACATGCTGCTCGTCATCATCGGCCTCCTCCCCACCAAATCTGCCATGCGTACCACCCTACTCTCCCGGCAGTGGCGCCCCCTCTGAGGCCGCGTCCCCTCAACCTCACCGTCGACAACTGCCTCTGCGACGGGGATTGCAAACGCATGGCCACGGTCTCCAAGATCCTTTCATCGTACCCTAGGCCAGCCAAACACCTTGACATCCGCATGTTCAGTACCAACTTCAAGGTCCAAGCCAAGTTCGATAAGTGGTTCTTATCCCCCGCCCTAGATCAGCTCGAGTAGCTCAGGTTTGAAGTTGGATGATGTCGCTCTCTGCCGCCGTCCACGCTCCGCCTCATGCCAATGTTACGCCGCACTAGCTTCAGCTCCTGCTATTTTTCCCAGATTAATGCCGCACACCCGCCCTTCTTCTACCTCAACTAAAGCAGCTCGACCTCATCGACGTCGGCATCTTGAAGAAGGCTATGGAGCACCTGCTCCTCAGCTGTACTATGCTCGAGTACCTTCGTCTTCGGCAGATCCATGGGTTCATTATCCTCCACATCGCCTCAATGAATCTCCGATGGATTTATGTGTCTTGCTTGGCCCCGCAACAAGAAATCAATTGGGAAGAGATCACTCCAGCTGTTCCATGTTATGGTCATTGAGAATGCGCCTTTCCTTGAAAGATTGCTTGTATCTGGTCTAGAAGGTCCAACAAAAATTAGGGTCATTGACACGCCGAAATTGACAGTGTTGGTGTACTCGTCTGCCAAATTCTCCGAACTCTTTATTGGATCCGTAATTGTTTAGGTACAACACACCTTCTTCTCCGTCTTCTTGAAATTCACATTTTTAAATTTCTTCTTGATGTATTTACAACTGTCTTCCAGAAAATGGTTCCCACAAGCGTGACCCAGTCTGTGCGCACAGTGAAGATCTTGGCAATAAAATCTATCGGCTCCAATCTGGATCAAGTTGTTGGATTCCTTACATGCTTTCCGTGCATGGAGAAGCTACTGATGAGGTGAAACTTCTTTCCTATTACTAAATGGTAATCACAACGTAGCTCAATTTTTTTCGTAATATTCCCAAATTACGATGACAAGTGTAGTGTTCAGAACTGCATCTACGCACTGCACTGAAAGAAATATTTTTAGTATTTTTTCTCACGTGGCGACCTGCATCGTTGTTTTGTTGTACTACTAGTAGCCTACGCTAGTCATAGTGTCAAGTAACTTACACTAGTAACTCTATGGTTAGCCTAAGGCCAAGTACTACCTCTGTCCTGGTTTACTCTTTGTATTTTGTAGTATCAAAATTTGACCATAGATTTAACTGACAAAATGTTAATGCACGTCACTAAAAATTATATCGTTGGATTCCTATTTGAACATAATATCAAATGGTATAATTTTTGGTGACATGCATTGGCATTTTCTTAGGTAAATCTATGATCAAAATTTCACACTAAATACGAGGTAGTACAAAAGTGGGCTATAACGTCCCTCCACTATGTAGGCCCAAACATGTGCCAAATTCACTTCTGATGCATTTGGCATTGATGCCCTTCCATTTCTCACCTAGTGCCCCAATATGGATCACCTACTTTGCTTCGGTGCCAAATTAACTCACGTAATGAAAAAACACTTGCGTGGGAGAGGGAGAGGACTGAGGGAATAAAAAACACTTGTTTGGGAGAGGGAGCGGCTAGTGTAGTTGGTTTGATTGATTTGTTTATACATGTGGGTCTATGTGCACTGCGGCGCCAACTCTCTCACATCGCTAGAGCGGTGCCAAAATATTTTGATTTGACATCAGTGCGTATTATGTGGCATACTATTGAGAAATATGACATCAGCCACATAGTAGAAGGTAACAAATGCCCAAGCTCTTCACGTGCTCCTAGGTAAATGAGAGGAAAGAGAAAGAGAGAGAGAGAGAGAGTGTGTGTGTGTGTGTGTGTGAAAAAATATCACTAGCCTTAGAGCCAACCCTGTCAAATTCTGGGTTCCGGCAAACTCTTGAGGTTCGAACACTGGGGTGCGCATGAAGAACTCTCTCTCTCTCTCCCTCTCGCTCGCTCGCTCGCACGATGATCTCAAGGCCTAGCTCGACGAAACCAAGGAACACGAGACACGGAGGTTTATACTGGTTCGGGCCACCATTGTGATGTAATACCCTACTCTAGTGTGATGGTGGTGGATTGCCTCGAGGGCTTGGGATGAACTAGTACAATGGATGAACTGCCTCTTGAGGAGAGGTGTTCTTGAGCTCGATGAGCTGCTGTGTGTGAGGACGGTCCGAATCATCCGTCCCCACTATGGTGGTGGCTAAACCTATTTATAGAGGCCCTGGTCCTCTTCCCAGATGTTAGGCGGGAAGGGATCCAAGAACGGCCAAGTTTGAAGGGGGACAACTACTACAAGCTATCCTGACAAAAGGTGGTCTTCGCCTGCCAAAGAATCTGGTGGTGACGCCGCTATGGGCTCCCTGGTGATCTCCGTCCTGCCGTCCTGCTGGCCTTGGTCTCGTTGCACTGATAAGGAAACCTTTGCCTGATGCCTCAGGACTCCTCGCCTGCGCCTGCCTCTTTAGCACCAAAGAGGAAACTGGTACACTGCGCCTGTTGGCGCCCGCCTGGCCTTGGTCGTCATGGCTCGCGTCACGTGAACCTCGCGAGGTGCCCCCTGCATAGATGTCTCCGCTCCTAGGGAGCCAGCCTAGTGAGGCTGCCCCCAGGGAGGTCTTGGCGTCGTCCGCCTCGCGAGGGTCTTGAGTTGTCGCTGCAGATGATGGGTCGTACCAGGCCGCTAGTGGAGCCACGTCGTGGGCCGTAGGCAGGCATGTCTGGGTACCTGATACATCTCCAACATATCTACTTTTTCTCACGCTTTTCCTCTTGTTTCAGACTCTAATTTGCATGATTTGAATGAAACTAACCCCAGACTGATGTTGTTTTCAGCAGAACTACCATGGTGTTGTTTTTGTGAAGAAATAAAAGTTCTCGGAACGGAACAAAACTTTTTGAGGATTCTTTATACCAATAATAAAAAATTCTAGAGCCAAGACCCACCGGAGAGGGGCCCCTCGTGGCCCTGCTGATGACCCCCCTGATACTATAAATTCACATTATTCTAGAAAAATATCAGGGAGAAAGAGTCATCGCGATCCACGAGACAAAGTCGCCACAAAGCCCTGTTCTTCCTCGAGAGGGCATCTGGAGTCCGTTTGGGGCTCCGGAGAGGGGGGTCTTCGTTCTTCGTCATCACCAACCCTTCTCCATCGCCAATTACATGATGCTCCCCACCGGGAGTGCGTAATTCCTTCGTAGGCTCGCTGGTCAGTGAGGACTTGGATGATATTCATCTTGTAATCGAGTTAGTTTTGTTAGGGCATGATCCCTAGTATCCACTATGTTCTTAGATTGATGTTGCTATGACTTTGCCATGCTTAATGCTTGTCACTTTGGGCCCGGGTGCCATGATTTCAGATCTGAACCGTTTATGAATTTATCATCATATCCATGTTTTAGATATGATCTTGCAAGTTACAGTCACCTACTACGGTTATGATCTGGCAACCTCGGAGTGACAACAACCGGGCCCACTCCTGGTGATGACCGTAGTTTGAGGAGTTCATGTATTCACTATGTGTTAATGCTTTGTTCTGGTTCTCTATTAAAAGGAGGCCTTAATATCCCTTAGTTTCCAATATGGACCCCGCTGCCACGGGAGGGTAGGACAAAAGATGGCATGCAAGTTCTTTTAATAAAGCACGTATGAGTATTTACGGAATGCATGCCTACATTATACCGATGAACTGGAGCTAGTGCCACATCGCCCTAGGTTATAAATGTCACATGATGAATATCATGCAACAAGTTACCGATCCAATGCCTACAAATTTATCCTTATTGTTTCTGCTAAGTTACTACTGCTATCACACTGTTACACTTGCTACAAACTACTGCTATCACTGTTAGTGTTACCGTTGCTACTGCCAGTGCTATCAAAACTATCCAACTACTTTGCTACTGATCATATTGCTGCAGATAATTAATCTCCAGGTGTGGTTGAATTGACAACTCGGCTGCTAATACCTTCAAATATTCTTTGGCTCCCCTTGTGTCGAATCTATAAATTTGGGTTGAATACTCTACCCTCGAAAACTGTTGCGATCTTCTATACTTGTGGGTTATCAAGACCTTTTTCTGGCACCGTTACCGAGGAGCATAGCTATATTTGTTGAGACACTTGGGATTATTATCATATTATCACTATGAAGAATTTGAAGGATCCAAATACTAAGATTTATCCCTCTAAGACGAGGGGAGGTAAGGAACTGTCATCCAATTCTGCTTTAGATTCACCTTTTGTTATGAGTAAACTTGCAACACCACCACATGCTAGAGATATTCTTGCTTGTAATGATAGAGATGATCTAGAGAAATTACTACAAAAGTATAAAGAAAAATCTTTGAATGCTAGAATGAAATGTGATCCTAAGTTTTCTACTTCACCTATCTTTATTGATGATAAGGATTATGAATTCTCTGTCGGCCCAGAGCTAATTACTCTGGCTGAATCTGAACCTTTCCATGGCTATGAAACTGAAACTGTTGTGGCATGTCTTACTAAGTTGAATGATATAGCCACCCTTCTTACTCATGATGAGAAAACTCGCTATTACTTTATTCTCAAATTATTTCCTTTCTCATTAAAGGGTGATGCTAAAGCTTGGTACAATACTCTTGCTCCTGGTTGTGTGCGTAGTCCCCAGGATATGATTTATTACTTCTTTGAAAAATATTTTCCTGCTCATATGAAACAAGCTGCCTTACAACAAATATTTAACTTTGTGCAAACTAAAGAAGAGAGTCTCGCACAAGCTTGGGGGAGGCTTCGCTAGTTACTTAATGCTTTGCCTGATCATCCTCTTAAGAAAAATGAAATACTTGATATCTTCTATAATGGACTAACCGGTGCTTCTAGGGACTTTCTAGATAGTTGTGCTGGTTGTGTTTTCAGGGAACGAACTATTGCTCAAGCTGAAGAATTATTGAATAACATAGTGGAAAATTATGATGATTGGACTATTCCTGAACCACCGCCTATACCCACTTTGAAGAAGAGGGGTATATTATATCTCAGTCCTGAAGATATGCAAGAGGCAAAGAAGTCTATGCAGGAAAAAGGTATTAAAGCCTAGGATGTTAAAAATTTACCTCCTATTGAAGAAATACATGGGCTTAATACACCACCAATGCCTAAGGTGGTAGAGGTAAATTCTCTTATGAAGTTTAACGAAAATGATAATCCTCACAATATGCATCCTAGTCAATGCCTTTATGAGCTTGAAAACTATATTAGGAAACAAGATCACTTCAATGCAAATGTTATGAAACAATTGAAATATAACTCTGATATGATTACTCACTTGAGTGACTTGTTATTTAGAATATCAAATGATGTTAGAGGTGTTGGAAAACATGCTTCTATGGTTCAAACTCAGTTAGAACAAGTTGCTAAATCTCAAAGAGAATTGCTTGATGAAATGAATCATAATATGCATGACTTTGTTGTTAGAGTTGCAACTAGAGGAGGTAAAATGACTCAGGAACAACTTTATCCCGAGGGACACCCTAAAAGAATTGAACAAGATTCACAAAGAGCTAACACTAGTGCACCTAGTCCTTCTAGAAAGAAAAATAAAAAGAAAAATGATAGGACTTTGCACACTTCTAGTGAACCTGGAATAGAGAAACCTCCTGATAATGAAAATGAAGTTTCTATCTCAGATGCTGAAACTCAATCTGGTAATGAACACTCACCTAATGATAATGAAAAGATAATGATGAGGTTCATGAAGACTCTCAACCAACCAATGATGAAGAACCAGATAATGATGTTGAGATAGAACCACCTGTTGATCTTGATAACCCACAACCTAAAAATAAAAGATATGACAAAAGAGACTTTGTTGCTAGAAAACACGGTAAAGAAAGAGAACCGTGGGTTCAAAAACCTATGCCTTTTCCACCCAAGTCAACTAAAAAGAATGATGATGAAGAATTTGAACGCTTTGCTGAAATGCTAAGGCCAGTCTTTTTGCGTACTCGCTTGACTGATATCCTGAAAATCCCTCATTATGCAAAGTATATGAAAGACATCATCACAAATAAGAGAAAAATACCGGAAGTTGAAATATCCACTATGCTTGCTAATTATACTTTTAAAGATGGAGTACCTAAAAACTTGGAGATCTGGGAATACCAACTATACCTTGCTCTATCAAAAAGAATTATGTGAAAACTGCTTTGTGTGACTTAGGAGCTGGTGTTAGTGTTATGTCTTTCTCTTTGTATAAAAGACTTGACTTGAATAAACTCACACCTACTGAAATATATTTGCAAATGGCTGAAAAATGAACTTCCATACCTATCGGTATCTGTGAGGATGTGCCCTTTGTTGTTGCTTATGTTACTATTTTGACTGACTTTGTTATACTTGAGATGCCCAAGGATGACAACATGCCGATTATCCATGGTAAACCCTTCTTGAATACTGCAGGGGCTGTTATTGATTGCAATAAAATCAAGGTCACTTTTCATATCAATGGTAATGAGCATACGGTGCACTTTCCGAAGAAACAATTCCAAGTGAATGGTATTAATGTTATTGAAAAATCTCTGACAATCACTATTGGAAGTTTTCAAATACCTCTACCTACTGTCAAAAAGAAATATGAAATGCTTATTGTTGCGGAAATGCATATCCCCATTGAGGTAACTTAGTGATTTACGAAAGTTCTTCGGTTTCATACTAATCGAAAGTGGTTGTTAATAAAACTTGATCAACCTTATTAATGAATAATTTTTGAACGGTATGAAGTTGATGAATTTAGTAAGCACTACTTTCTATCCTTACTTTTTATTCTCTGTTTTTATTAGTTAAATAAAATAAATGCCATGTTTTGTCTATTTTCTGAATTTCCTGTGCAATAAAAAAATGTCCCAAAAAAAGTTCTCGGAATGCCCTAAAAATTTTATTTGATTTTTTCTTGAATATTTAAGAATTTTTGGTGCAAAAATAATCAGAGAGGGGTGCACCAGGTGGGCACAACCCACCTGGGCGCGCCAGCACCCCCTGGCACGCCCTGGGGGTTTTGGTCCCCATGTGGGCCCCCTCACTTATCTCTTTAGCCCACATTGTCACCTACCTCCAGAAAAAAATCACTCTTGCTCTCTCTCCCGTGTTCTTGCTCATTTTGCTGCCATTTTCGATCTCTTTGCTCGAAACTCCATTTCCGAAACTGTTTCGGGAGATTATTGCTTGGTATGTGACTCCAACATTTGTCCAATTAGTTTTTTTAGTGATGTATACTTTGAATAATTAGCTACTCTTGGTGTTGTTGTAGATGCGCTTGCATGCTGAATTCTTAGTGTTTTAAGTAGATTGAATTCTTGCTATGGCCTCTATGTATCCCTATGAGTAGTTGCTAAAGTTTTGTGAAGTTTTGTTGGAAAAAAATTGTGAACTAAAAATTCAGATTTTTGTTCATAGGAAAAATTGTACGCGGACATAAATATCTTCAGGAAATATGGTTCAAGGAAGAACTCCAATGGTGTTATTGGGGAGTCTTCTGACAATGATCTCCACCCTCGAAGGTTGGCGGAGGTACGGCCGTGCGAATGGCCGCACATCCCGTTCCTGCAAGAAGCTGGAATTCATGAGTTCATGCAATTCATTGCCAATGCCAGTCTCACCGACTTCATCGCAGATGAGTGTGACCAACACTAAATCCTCACAAATAAGTTTGTTCAAAGCTTTAATTTCCTTCCTAGAAATAATCCTCCTGGAGTGAGCTTTGATTTATATGCTGAAAATCATCATATACCACCTACTGAGTTTTGTGACATATGCTTGATCCCTTCTCACGGGAGCTTGGCCGAGCCTAGGCCGGCTGAGTTTGAGGATTTTTGTCGAACTTTGACAGTGGGTGATGAGAGGAGAGTGTCAGCCATCACTGCCGGTGGTTTACATTTCCCTGCTGTCCGTTACTTTTCATATTTCATTACCAAATGCTTGCTTGCTAGGGAGAAGGTGGGTGCACTTAGTTCACCAGACCTTGCTATTTTACATCGTGCAATTGAGGGTGACAACACGTATAGCTTGGGAGCTACCGTGTCTCATCGCATGCACCTTAATAAATCCCAGGGTGAAATACATGGTGGGATTTTTGCTACTCGTTTGGCGGCTCACTTCGAGGTTGAGATATGCCCTCATGATTTCCCTCTTACCACAGTTTACCTAGACCGTGCAGCCATGGATCACCATCACTTTCTTGCACATGATAGTCCTGACATTGCCATTCCTTTTAACTTGGTTATAACATTGACACTCGTGATGTTATCCCCTTGCCTGCACCTGCTTTGTTTGATTCTTTTGCCAGGGCGGATACCGGATTATGCCTGCAGACATCCTTGCCTACTGGAGCGCTCACGCTGCTGCAGAGGCTGCACATGCACCTCCACAGTGGGATCACTGGATGCCTGCTCCTTAGCACTGGGATGAGTGGATGCCTGCTCCTCAGGATCCATACTACCCTCCAGGCTACTGATTCACTACCAACTTAGGCCAAAAGTCTAAGCTTGGGGGAGTACGTGTTTCTCGGCGAAAATATATTCATGTCCACTTATTCCGTTTGTCGGTGTTCACACTTTTTCATTGTATTATCCATGCTTAGATTTATTTTTCTTGCTTTCCTCTTGTGTGTTTGAAAAACTTTAGAAAAACAAAAAAAATAGTTGTAGTAATTTACTTTCTATGCATGATTAGTAGTAGTACTAAACAGAAAATCCAAAAAGATTTCCTTGTTCTTCTTTTGCTTGTTGGGAGCTTTCCCGTGTAAATAGTTTTTCTCATTTTTCTTTTTTATTGATTAGCTTGTTGAAGAAAACCAAAAACTCCAAAAATATTTCAGTGTGTTTCTCTAAATTTCTTTTCTTTTATTAGAGTTGTACTAAGGAGAAGATGCTACCTCTTAAGCACTGCGTTGGTTTTCCCTTGAAGAGGAAAGGGTGATGCAGCAAAGTAGCGTAAGTATTTCCCTCAGTTTTTGAGAACCAAGGTATCAATCCAGTAGGAGATCACGCTCAAGTCCCACGCACCTACACAAACAAATAAGAACCTCGCAACCAACGCGATAAAGGGGTTGTCAATCCCTTCACGGTCACTTACGAGAGTGAGATCTGATAGATATGATAAGAGAGTATTTTTGGTATTTTTATGATAAATAGAAATAAAGATGCAAAGTAAAATAAATGGCAAAGGAAATAACTAAGTGTTGGAAGATTAATATGATGGAAGATAGACCCGGGGGCCATAGGTTTCACTAGTGGCATCTCTCAAGAGCATAAGTATTACGATGGATAAACGAATTACTGTCGAGCAATGGATAGAATTGAGCATAGTTATGAGAATATCTAGGTATGATCATGTATATAGGCATCACGTCCACGACAAGTAGACCGAAACGATTCTGCATCTACTACTATTACTCCACACATCGACCGCTATCCAGCATGCATCTAGAGTATTAAGTTCATAAGAACAGAGTAATGCTTTAAGTAAGATGACATGATGTAGAGGGATAAACTCATGCAATCTGATATAAACCCCATCTTTTTATCCTCGATGGTAAAAATACAATACGTGTCGTTCCCCTTTCTGTCACTGGGATCGAGCACCGCAAGATTGAACCCAAAGCTAAGAACTTCTCCCATTGCAAGAAAGATCAATCTAGTAGGCCAAACCAAACTGATAATTCAAAGAGACTTGCAAAGATAAACCAATCATACATAAAAGAATTCAGAGGAGATTCAAATATTGTTCATAGATAAACTGGATCATAAACCCACAATTCATCGGATCTCGACAAACACACCGCAAAAGAAGATTACATCGAATAGATCTCCAAGAAGATCGAGGAGAACTTTGTATTGAGATCCAAAGAGAGAGAAGAAGCCATCTAGCTAATAACTATGGCCCCGTAGGTCTGAAGTAAACTACTCACACATCATCGGAGAGACCATGGAGTTGATGTAGAGGCCCTCCGTGATCAATACCCCCTCCGGCGGAGCTCCGGAAAAGGCCCCGAGATGGGATCTCTCGGGTATAGAAGGTTACGGCGGTGGAATTAAGTTTTCGTGGTGCTCCTGGATGTTTGGGGAGTACGTGGATATATATAGGAGGAAGAAGTACGTCGGTGGAGCAACGAGGGGCCCACGAGGGTGGAGGGTGCGCCCGAGGGGGTAGGCGCGCCCCCCACCTCGTGCCCTCCTCGATCATTTCTTGATGCCCACTCCAAGTCTCCTGGATCACGTTTGTTGAGAAATCACGTTCCCGAAGGTTTCATTCCATTGGGACTCCGTTTGATATTCCTTTTCGGCGAAACCCTAAAATAGGCAAAAAAAACAGCAATTTGGGCTGGGCCTCCAGAGCAATCAAAAATTATAGATACGTTGGAGACGTATCAAGCATCCCCAAGCTTAATTCTTGCTATTCCTCGAGTAGGTAAATGATAAAAGAAGAATTTCTGATGTGGAATGCTTTCTAACATATTTCTCAATGTAAGTTTTTTTCTTTATTGTGGCATGAATGTTCAGATCCGAATGATTCAAGATAAAAGTTTAATATTGCCATAAAATAATAATACTTCAAGCATACTAACTAAGCAATCATGTCTTCTCAAAATAACATGGCCAAAGAAAGTTATCCCTACAAAATCATATAGTCTCGCTATGCTCTATCTTCACCACACAAAATATTTAAATCATGCACAACCCCGATGACAAGCCAAGCAATTATTTCATACTTTTGATGTTCTCAAACTTTTTCAATCTTCACGCAATATATGAGCGTGAGCCATGGATATAGCACTATGGTGGAATAGAATGGTGGTTGTGGAGAAGACAAAAAGAAGAAGATAGTCTCACATCAACTAGGCATATCAACGGGCTATGGAGATGCCCATTAATAGATATCAATGTGAGTGAGTAGGGATTGCCATGCAACGGATGCACTAGAGCTATAAGTATATGAAAGCTCAACAAAAGAAACTAAGTGGGTGCGCATCCAACTCATTTGCTCATGAAGACCTAGGGCATTTTGAGGAAGCTCATCATTGGAATATACAAGCCAAGTTCTATAATGAACATTTCCCACTAGTATATGAAAGTGATATCATAGGAGACTCTCTATCATGAAGATCATGGTGCTAGTTTGAAGCACAAGTGTGGAAAAAGGATAGCAGCATTGTCCCTTCTCTCTTTTATTCTCATTCATTTTTTTATTTGGGCCTTTTCTCTTATTCTTTTTTTGGCCTCTTTTTTTCTTTTTATTTTTAATTTTTCGTCCGAAGTCTCATCCCGACTTGTGGGGGAATCATAGTCTCCATCATCCTTTCCTCACTTGGGACAATGCTCTAATAATGATGATCATGACACTTTATTTACTTAAAACTCAAGAATTACAACTCAATACTTAGAACAAAATATGACTCTATGTGAATGCCTCTGGCGGTGTACCGGGATGTGCAATGATGCATGAGTGACATGTATGAAGAATTATGAATGGTGGCTTTGCCACAAATACGATGTCAACTACATGATCATGCAAGCAATATGACAATGATGAAGCGTGTCATAATAATGGAACGGTGGAAAGTTGCATGGCAATATATCTCGGGATGGCTATGGAAATGCCATAATAGGTAGGTATGGTGGCTGTTTTGAGGAAGGTATATGGTGGGTTTAAGGTACCGGCGAAAGTTGCGCGATACTAGAGAGGCTAGCAATGGTGGAAGGGTGAGAGTGCGTATAATCCATGGACTCAACATTAGTCATAAAGAACTCGCATACTTATTGCAAAAATCTATTGGTTATCAAAACAAAGTATTACGCGCATGCTCCTAGGGGGATAGATTGGTAGGAAAATACCATAGCTCGTCCCCGACCGCCACTCATAAGGAAGACAATCAATAAATAAATCATGCTCCGACTTCATCACATAACGGTTCACCATACGTGCATGCTACGGGAATCACAAACTTCAACACAAGTATTTCTCAAATTCACAACTACTCAACTAGCATGACTCTAATATCACCATCTCCATATCTCAAAACAATTATCAAGTATCGAACCTCTCATAGTATTCAATGCACTTCTATGAAAGTTTTTATATTATTCGTAAAAGCAAATTTCCATGTTGTTCTAAAGGACTCTCAAAATAATATAAGTGAAGCATGAGAGATCATTTATTTCTATAAAATAAAACCACCGCCGTGCTCTAAAAGATATAAGTGAAGAACTAGAGCAAAAACTATATAGCTCAAAAGATATAAGTGAAGCACATAGAGTATTCTAATAAATTTCAAATCATGTGAGTCTCTCTCAAAAAGTGTGTACAGCAAGGATGATTGTGGTAAACTAAAAATCAAAGACTCAAATCATACAAGATGCTCCAAGCAAAACACATAGCATGTGCTGAATAAAAATATAGCTCCAAGTAAACTTACCGATAGACGAAGACGAAAGAGGGGATGCCTTCCGGGGCATCCCCAAGATTAGGCTTTTTGGTGTCCTTTAATTTTACCTTGGGGTGCCATGGGCATCCCCAAGCTTATTCTCTTGCCACTCCTTGTTCCATAATCCATCAAATCTTTACCCAAAACTTGAAAACTTCACAACACAAAACTCAAAATAGAAAATCTCGTGAGCTCCGTTAGTGAAAGAAAACAAAACACCACTTCAACATAATGTAATGAACTCATTCTTTATTTATATTGGTGTTAAACATACTGTATTCCAACTTCTATATGGTTTATAAACTCTTTTACTAGCCATAGATTCATCAAAATAAGCAAACAACACATGAAAAACAGAATCTGTCAAAAACAGAACAGTCTGTAGTAATCTGTAGCTAACGCAAACTTATGGAACCCCAAAAATTCTAAAATAAATTTCTGGACGTTAGGAGTTTAGCTATTAATCATCTTCAAAAAGAATTAACTAAATATCACTCACCAAATAAAAATGGCAGCAATTCTCGTGAGCGCTAAAGTTTCTGTTTTTTACAGCAAGATCAAAAAGACTTTCCCCAAGTCTTTCCAACGGTTCTACTTGGCACAAACACTAATTAAACACAAAAACACAACCAAAACAGAGTCTAGATAAATTATTTATTACTAAACAGGAGAAAAAGGCAAGGAATAAAAATAAAATTGGGTTGCCTCCCAACAAGCGCTATCGTTTAACGCCCCTAGCTAGGCATAAAAGCAAGGATAGATATAGGTATTGCCATCTTTGGTATGCAATCCATAATTGGCTCTCATAATAGATTCATATGGTAATTTAATTTTCTTTCTAGGAAAGTGTTCCATGCCTTTCCTTAATGGAAATTGTAATTTAATATTCCCTTCCTTCATATCAATAATTTCACTAATCGTTCTAAGGAAAGGTCTACCAAGAATAATAGGACATGAAGGATTGCAATCTATATCAAGAATAATGAAATCTATGGGCACATAGTTCCTATTTGCAACAATAAGAACATCATTAATTCTTCCCATAGATTTCTTGATAGTGGAATCCACAAGGTGCAAGTTTAAAGAACAATCATCAAAATCACGGAAACCTAGCAAATCACACAAAGTTTTTGGAATCGTGGAAACACTAGCACCCAAATCACACAAAGCATAGAACTCACGATATTTAATTTTAATTTTTATTGTAGGTTCCCAATCATCATAAAGTTCTCTAGGGATTGAAACTTCCAACTCAAGTTTTCTTCATAATATTGCATCAAAGCATCAACGATATGTTTAGTAAAAGCTTTATTTTGACTATAAGCATGAGGAGAATTTAGCATGGATTGCAACAAGGAAATACAATCTATCAAAGAGAAATTATCATAATTAAATTCCTTGAAATCCAAGATAGTGGGTTCAATGCTATCTAAACTTTTAATCTCTTCAATCCCACTTTTACCAATTTTTGCATCAAGATCTAAAAACTCCGAATTTTTGGAATGCCTTCTAGGTAAAGGTGTATCATCTTCAGTCCCATTATTATCAAGATTCATATTGCAAAACAAAGATTTAATAGGAGACACATCAATCACTTTTATATCTTCATCCTTATTATCATGAAAACTAGAAGAACACGCTTTCACAAAGCAATCTTTCTTAGCACGCATCCTAGCGGTTCTTTCTTTGCACTCATCAATGGAAATTCTCATGGCTTTGAGAGACTCATTGATATCATGCTTAGGTGGAATAGTTCTAAGTTTCAAAGAATCAACATCAAGAGAAATTCTATCAACGTTCCTAGCCGATTCATCAACCTTAAGCATTTTTTTCTTCAAGCAAAGCATTGAAATTCTTTTGCGAATTCATAAACTCCTTAACACTAGTCTCAAATTTAGAGGGCATCTTATTAAAATTTCCATAAGAATTGTTGTAGGAATTACCATAATTATTAGAGGAATTACTAGGAAACGGCCTAGAATTAAAATTACCTCTATACGCGTTATTACCAAAATTGTTCCTACCAACAAAATTCACATCCATAGATTCATTATTATTCTCAATCAAGGTAGACAAAGGCACATCATTAGGATCAGAGGAAACACTCTTATTAGCAAACAATTTCATAAGTTCATCCATCTTTCCACTCAAAACATTAATTTCTTCTATCGCATGCACTTTTTACTAGTAGATCTTTCGGTGTGCCATTAAGAATAATTAACAATAATATTGTCTAGGAGTTTAGTAGCTTCTCCTAAAGTTATTTCCATAAAAGTGCCTCCCGCAGCCGAATCTAAAAGATTTCTAGAAGCAAAATTCAATCCGGCATAAAAAATTTGTATAATCATCCAAAAATTCAAACCATGTGTAGGGCAATTACGTATCATTAATTTCATCCTCTCCCAAGATTGTGCAACATGTTCATGATCAAGTTGCTTAAAATTCATAATATCGTTTCTGAGAGAGATGATCTTAGCGGGAGGAAAATACTTAGAGATAAAAGCATCTTTGCACTTGCTCCATGAATCAATACTATTTTTAGGCAAAGACGAAAACCAAGCTTTAGCACAATCTCTAAGCGAAAACGGAAATAGCTTAAGTTTAACAATATCATTATCCACATCTTTCTTCTTTTGCATATCACACAAATCAACAAAGTTGTTTAGATGGGTAGCGGCATCTTCACTAGGAAGGCCAGAAAACGGATCTTTCATGACAAGATTCAGCAAAGCAGTATTAATTTCACAAGATTCAGCATCGGTAAGAGGAGAAATCGGAATGCTAAGAAAATCATTGTTGTTTGTATTGGTAAAGTCACACAATTTAGTATTGTCTTGAGCCATCGTGACAAGCAAGCAATCCAACACACGAGCAAACAAGAAGCGAGCGAAAAAGAGGTGAACGGAAAAAGAGAGGGCGAATAAAACGGCAAGGGTGAAGTGGGGGAGAGGAAAATGAGAGGCAAATGGCAAATAATGTAATGCGAGGGATAAGAGTTTGTGATGGGTACTTGGTATGTCTTGACTTGTGCGTAGAATCCCCGGCAACGGTGCCAGAAATGGCTCGTTGTCGGGAGTCAAATCTTGACTTGACTTGGTGTGAATCTCCCCGGCAACGGCGCCAGAAATGGCTCGTTGTCGGGAGTCAAATCTTGACTTGACTTGGCGCGAATCTCCCCGGCAACGGTGCCAGAAATCCTTCTTGCTACCTCTTGAGCACTGCGTTGGTTTTCCCTTGAAGAGATGAAAGGGTGATGCAGTAAAGTAGCGTAAGTATTTCCCTCAATTTTTGAGAACCAAAGTATCAATCCAGTAGGAGATCATGCTCGAGTCCCACGCATGTACACAAACAAATAAGAACCTCGCAACCAACGCGATAAAGGGGTTGTCAATCCCTTCATGGTCACTTACGAGAGTGAGATCTGGTAGATATGATAAGATAAATTTTTTGGTATTTTTATGATAAAGAGAAATAAAGATGCAAAGTAAAATAAACGGCAAAGGAAATAACTAAGTGTTGGAAGATTAATATGATGAAAGGTAGACCTGGGGGCCATAGGTTTCACTAGTGGCTTCTCTCAAGAGCATAAGTATTATGGTGGGTAAACAAATTACTGTCGAGCAATTGATAGAATTGAGCATAGTTATGAGAATATCTAGGTATGATCATGTATATAGGCATCACGTCCGCGACAAGTAGACCAAAACGATTCTGCATCTACTACTATTAACACATCGATCGCTATCCAGCATGCATCTAGAGTATTAAGTTCATAAGAACAGAGTAATGCTTTAAGTAAGATGACATGATGTAGAGGGATAAACTCGTGCAATATGATATAAACCCCATCTTTTTATCCTCGATGGCAACAATACAATACGTGCCTTGCTGCCCCTGCTGTCACTGGGAAAGAACACTGCAAGATTGAACCCAAAGCCAAGCACTTCTCCCATTGCAAGAAATATCAATCTAGTAGGCCAAACCAAACTGATAATTCAAAGAGAATTGCAAAGATAACCAATCATACATAAAAGATTTCAGAAGAGATTCAAATATTGTTCATAGATAAACTGGATCATAAACCCACAATTCATCGGATCTCGACAAACACACCGCAAAAGAAGATTACATCGAATAGATCTCCAAGAAGATCGAGGAGAACTTTGTATTGAGATCCAAAAAAAGAGAACAAGCCATCTAGCTAATAATTATGGACCCAAAGGTCTGAAGTAAACTACTCACACATCACCGAAGATGCCATGGAGTTAATGTAGAGGCCCTCCGTGATCAATGCCCCCTCCGGCGGAGCTCTGGAAAAGGCCCCAAGATGGGATCTCTCGGGTACAGAAGGTTGCGGCGGTGAAATTAGGTTTTCGTGGTCCTCCTGGATGTTTGGGGGTACGTGGATATATATAGGAGGAAGAAGTAGGTCGGTGGTGCAACGAGGGGCCCGCGAGGGTGGAGGGCACGCCCAGGGGGGTAGGCGCGCCCCCTGCCTCGTGGCTTCCTTGGTTGTTTCTTGACACCCACCCCAAGTCTCCTAGATCACGTTCGTTGAGAAAATCACGTTCCTGAAGGTTTCATTCCGTTTGGACTCCGTTTGATATTCCTTTTCTGCGAAACACTGAAATAGGCAAAAAAAACAACAATTTGGGCTAGCCCTCCGGTTAATAGGTTAGTCCCAAAAATGATATAAAAGTGTAAAATAAAGCCCATTAACATCCAAAATAGATAATATAATAGCATGGAGCAATCAAAAATTATAGATACGTTGGAGACGTATCAAGTGGCTTCAACTATCACTCCATTTTCTTGCATGACACGACCTGGATGCTGGATGTCCCACGTGTCGGCAAAAGGAGGAAGAAATTGACCAAATCTTCTTCACATTTAGACCGGAGGAGTAGGAAACACGGAAAGCCCTATGCCTACATCATACGTAGTGTACAATCCCACCTCATGCTATCACCATATTTCTCGACCTCCATGCGACACCTAGCTCTAGTTGATGGTATACTACTACTAGGACTAACTATTGTACTAGCATACTATTAGGTTGGCTCTATGTGATGTGGCAACTTCATATAACGGGATGTTGGCTATACTACTACGGTAATCACACTCCAATAAGTGACTCAAAAACCATTCATAAATTGAGTTTATCACATGCATATGCAAATGTACCATTCATTACATACAACAAGTCATCAACACACAATGACAACGGGGATACATGTTGGATTATAGATTATTTCCAACAAAACATTCTAGTAAATACTAAAGTTTTTATCACACAACAAATAACAAGCAATGAAATGAACTTCAGCTCAACCAATCCTCGGTGTTGGAAACTCTTGCTTTAAACCACAAGTAAGCCTATGGGAAGGGCCATCAATTGTCAATATCGAGACCAACGCAGGAGTCATCATCCAAGCTGAAGCGGCCTATATCAGGACACATATTGTGATAGCCAGGGTAAGGAACCATAGCAATGTTCGATGTATAGATACATTTGCTTCTCATAAATGGTAGTAACATTGTGCCAACAGTAGCTGGATCGCCTTTCACCATCATTGGATAGTTTAGTCCAAGGAAGAGCGAGTTTTCTCCAAGACTATCAATATTGAACTAGGGAGAAGGTGCTGGCACTAACACACTAGTATCCATCCCGAATACCCTGCAATGGAAGTTGGAATAGGTCGAGAGAGTGCGACCATGGGAGACAACACCTTCTTCCTTAGTAACATCAACAGTGCCCTTTATACAGACAAGAAGAGGTGATCCATCGGAATAAGTTGCTAGGCGCCACTGAATATGTAGGTCGTGCTCTTCCTCATGCTCGTGATTGATATGTCTCCAATGTATCTACTTTTTCTCACACTTCTCCTCTTGTTTTGGACTCTAGTTTGCATCATTTGAATGAAACTAACCCCAGACTGATGTTGTTTTCAGCATAACTACCATGGTGTTGTTTTTGTGTAGAAATAAAAGTTCTCGGAATGGAACGAAACTATGCGAGGATTTTTTATATCAGTAATAAGAATTACTGGAGCCAAGACCCACCAGAGAGGGGCCCCTGGGTGGGCACAACCCACCATGGCGCGCCCCCCTCTCCTGGCGCGCCCAGGTGGGTTGTCCCCACCTGGTGGCCCCGCTGACCCTGAAACCAACGCTATAAATTCCTATTTTTGGAGAAAAAATCAGGGAGAAAGAATTATCACGATCCACGAGACGGAGCCGCCACCAAGCCCTATTCTTCCTCGGGAGGGCAGATCTGGAGTCCGTTTGGGGCTCCGGAGAGGGGGATCTTCGTTCTTCGTCATCACCAACCCTTCTCCATCGCCAATTCCATGATGCTCCCCACCGGGAGTGAGTAATTCCTTCGTAGGCTCGTTGGTCGGTGAGGAGTTGGATGAGATTCATCATGTAATCGAGTTAGTTTTATTAGGGCATGATCCCTAGTATCCACTATGTTCTTAGATTGATGTTGCTATGACTTTGCCATGCTTAATGCTTGTCACTTTGGGCCCGGGTGCCATGATTTCAGATCTGAACCATTTATGTTATCATCATTATATCCATGTTCTAGATCCGATCTTGCAAGTTATAGTCACCTACTACGTGTTATGATCCGGCAACCCCGGAGTGACAACAACCGGGCCCACTCCCGGTGATGACCGTAGTTTGAGGAGTTCATGTACTCACTATGTGTTAATGCTTTGTTCTAGTTGTCTATTAAAAGGAGGCCTTAATATCCCTTAGTTTCCAATATGGACCCCGCTGCCACGGGAGGGTAGGACAAAAGATGTCATGCAAGTTCTTTTAATAAAGCATGTATGACTATTTACGGAATACATGCCTACATTATATCGATGAACTGGAGCTAGTACCGTATGCCCTAGGTTATAACTGTCACATGATGAATATCATCCAACAAGTCACCGATCCAATGCCTACGAACTTTTCCATATTGTTTCTGCTAAGTTACTACTGCTATCATCACTGTTACGCTTGCTACAAAATTACTGATATCACTGTTACTGTTACTATTGCTGCTGCTACTACTATCAAACTACTTTGCTACCGATCACTTTGTTGTAGATAATTAATCTCCAGGTGTGGTTGAATTGACAACTCAGCTGCTAATACCTTCAAATATTCTTTGGCACCCCTAGTGTCGAATCTATAAATTTGGGTTGAATACTTTACCCTCGAAAAATGTTGTGATCCCCTATACTTGTGGGTTATCAGTGATCATCACCATCGTCATCTCCCCCTTGGTTATAAAATTTTTCAAGTATAGGTGGTGGAGTGTTCACAGGACCTTGGAAACACAAGAAGGTTAATTAGTACGGGGATACTAACTCGCATGCATGCGGATGAAACAATTCTAATTACGATGGAAGACAAACGTACCGAAACCATAAGGATTCCATGCAAAAAGAGTGCCACGAGTGGTGGCAGCAAACACAAGACGCTCATATTGAATTGCATCACAGTACTCATCTGTGTACAGAAATTGATTTTTGAGCAATATCCATTGAGGCGTGGAAGTAAGGACGGCAACAAGCTTGTCGGAGATAGCAACAACATCATAGTTCGTGTAATCCCAAGAGCGGTTGGGAACTCGACAAATTGGTATCTTCCATAGAAGACAGTCACCATGATCGTATTTTAACGTACGTAGATCATCTGTGTGCTCAACCACAGGGCACTCTAAGATTTTTGGAAGTGGAACCCGGTGATGAGTGTACACATTCACAAGTTCCCACTCGCAGTAGTGCCCAATATAAACAACCCAATCTCCATTTGCGCCTGCCCAGGCCTTACCACTAAGCGATGGCATCTTAACATCACATGTATCATTATCAAGTGGCATCAACTTGCACAAGGCGAGCCTTCCGTCGTCCACGCACCAGCGAGCAGGGTCATGGCGAAGAAGATAGGGGAGATAAAACCGCTCTTGGACCCTTGGGTTCTTTGTAATGATGTTATTTGTTGAGTCGAGAATGGTCTTGTACGAACCTGCCATGCTAGCCGATGTGATGACGTCGCACTGATCAATGAGTTCCTCCACCATGCCATCTTTCAGATCGGGTCAAGAATAACGGGGTCATTTCCGGCTTGTTCCCTCCATGGAGAAGATAATCGAACAATGGCAGAAGGAAGGGTGAAAGCAAATGGAGGGAGGAAGAGCGTGCGATAGCAGTTCCAAATCAAGAGGGAAAGGCGAAGAGGCGGTGGACGGTTTCCACGGTAAAGGAAGAGGTGCCTCGACCTACATAGACGTCCGTTTAGAAATAGTACAAAAGGACTCGTCGCCGTCTCACTGACATATTGGAACGAGACCACATGTCAACGAAACATGGTGTGTTATTTCTCGTGCAAAATGCGATCTGGCCGTGTTGGCCCGAGGTGCCGCATTATTTCTTGACTTTATTTTTTAATGGTGTGCTGTTTAGTTTTGTAGCACGACTAACTGGTATTGTATGCAGAGAAAATATAAACTACTCTACCACTACTCCACCACCGGTACTAGTATCAAAAAAGATATATAGGCTGGAGCTTCAGCGCTTGCTTGCTAAGGGCTGACCACTTGCTTCTCACACTATCACCCTCTCTCCAGATCTAAAAAAGACAGCGGTGCCCTCTCTCTCCCTCCTCACCGGTGGTCACAGATCCGCCAGGGAAGAAAAGAACATGCAGCGTTGACGCAATCGTCGTCGGCGAGCGAGGTCACGCACTAACGACAAGGCCGTCCTCTCATACCTAGCGCCCGTGTGGGATGGCCTCCATCCCCAAGATCTCTGCCATAGTGTCTGCGGAGGACGACGACCACGAGCGAAGCCACTTCCCGCCGACCCTCAGGTATGCTACCTCTTTTCGAACCATACCCTTGTTCTATTGCCCCATCATCCACGTCGCTGCATGTGGATCTTTTTCCACTCCACCATCTCCCCAATTTGCTATCCTCTGCTCTGTTGGTCACCCTACTTCATGCAGACTAATCCATGTCTGGTTTGAATAAGGAAAGGAAGGGAGAAAGTACTATCGAAGAGACTAGGTATCGAACCCCCATCTAGGTTGAAAAGGGGGAAATCAGTAGCTAAGGAACGAGTCTCATGTCTCTTGGTTGAAAAAGGGTGAAAAAGGGTAGAAAGGTATGACAATGCAATAGAGAATGACCAGGTCGATCAGTTTGTTGTCCTGACATAGGAAAAAGGTGGCTAAAGAGAACAAAAATGGGATGTAATCCACATATGCTGCATGGATATTTGTTGCTCTTGGCAACCATACCTCCCTCATCACTCTATGCGTCCGCGGAGGTACATCGTACTGGTGCGCCCACTGTCTGAATGGGCCTCCCATGCTCTTATTGCCACTTTTTTGTTGTTAGTATAAAACCAGCGGTAAAGTCAAGCAATGCTACTTCTAAAGTGATGCCACATTTAACTAATGCCGCACTCAGTCTAATGCCACCGATAAATTTAAGTAATGCCATTTAATGTCACTGGATTATTTTAGGGTTAGCTATTGATTGTGGATGTATTAAAGATTTTTCAGCTAAGGCATTCTAATGTTGTTGCATAGCCAGTATACCAACGATGAAACTTGTTACTACCTTCAGATTTTTGCACTGTTAATGCTTATAGATTACACACCTCGCTTTCATGAGATAAGTCAATTTTTTGTACAGTGTCACCAAAATGCCAAGGCGCCAATGTCATTTTATTTTGGTTAAAATGCACAAACAATTATGAAGAAAAGATGAAAGGTCAATAGTGGGCATGATACGTCCCCAATGTATCTACTTTTCCTAACGTTTTTCCTCTTGTTTTGGACTCTAATTTGCATGGTTTGAATGAAACTAACCCCGGACTCACGATGTTTTCAGAGAACTACCATGGTGTTGTTTTTGTGTAGAAATAAAAGTTCTCGGAATGGAACAAAACTTTGCAAGGAATTTTTATATCAATAAAGAGATTTTCTGGAGCCAAGATCCACTGGATGGGGGCACCTGGGTGGGCACAACCCACCAGGGCGCGCCCCCCTCCTGGCACGCCTGGGTGGGTTGTCCCCACCTGGTGGCCCCGCAGACCTCAACCCTGATACTATAAAATCACATATTCAGAGACAAAATTAGGGAGACAAAATTATCACGATCCACGAGACGGAGCCGCTGTCACCTCCTGTTCTTCATCGGGAGGCCAGATCTGGAGTCCATTTGGGGCTCCGGGGAGGGGGATCTTTGTTCTTCGTCATCACCAACCCTTCTCCATCGCCAATTCAATGATGCTCCCCACCAGGAGTGAGTAATTCCTTCGTAGGCTCACTGTTCGGCGAGGAGTTGGATGAGATTCATCATGTAATCTGCTACCTCTTGAGCACTGCATTGGATTTCCTTGAAGAGGAAAGGATGATGCAGCAAAGTAGCGTAAGTATTTCCCTCAGTTTTTGAGAACCAAGGTATCGATCTAGTAGGAGGCTGCACGCAAGTCCCTAGTACCTACACAAAACAAATAACTCCTCGCAACCAACGCGATAAGGGGTTGTCAATCCCTTCACGGTCACTTACAAGAGTGAGATCTGATAGATATGATAAGATAATATTTTTGGTATTTTTATGATAAAGATGCAAAGTAAAATAAAAGCAAAGTAAAAAAGCGAAGGAAATAACTAAGTATTGGAAGATTAATATGATGAAGATAGACCCGGGGGCCATAGGTTTCACTAGTGGCTTCTCTCAAGAGCATAAGTATTTTACGGTGGGTGAACGAATTACTGTTGAGCAATTGAAAGAATTGAGCATAGTTATGAGAATATCTAGGTATGATCATGTATATAGGCATCACGTCCGAGACAAGTAGACCGACTCCTGCCTGCATCTACTACTATTACTCCACTCATCGACCGCTATCCAGCATGCATCTAGAGTATTAAGTTCATGAAAACAGAGTAACGCCTTAAGCAAGATGACATGATGTAGAGGGATAGATTCATGCAATATGATAAAAAAACCATCTTGTTATCCTCGATGGAAACAATACAATTCATGCCATGCTGCCCCTACTGTCACTGGGAAAGGACGCCGCAAGATTGAACCCGAAGCTAAGCACTTCTCCCATTGCAAGAATGATCAATCTAGTAGGCCAAACAAACTAATAATTCGAAGAGACTTGCAAAGATAACCAATCATACATAAAAGAATTCAGAGAAGATTCAAATATTGTTCATAGATAATCTTGATCATAAACCCACAATTCATCTGTCTCAACAAACACACCGCAAAAAAAAGATTACATCGAATAGATCTCCACAAGAGAGGGGGAGAACATTGTATTGAGATCCAAAAAGAGAGAAGAAGCCATCTAGCTAATAACTATGGACCCAAAGGTCTGAGGTAAACTACTCACACTTCATCGGAGAGGCTATGGTGTTGATGTAGAAGCCCTCCGTGATGGATTCCCCCTCCGGTGGAGCTCCAGAACAGGCCCCAAGATGGGATCTCGTGGATACAGAAGGTTGCGGCGGTGGAATTAGGTTTTTGGCTCCGTATCTGATCGTTTGGGGGTACGTAGGTATATATAGGAGGAAGGAGTACGTCGATGGAGCAACAGGGGGCCCATGAGGGTGGAGGGCACGCCTGGGGGGGTAGGCGCGCCCCCTACCTCGTGGTTTCCTCCTTTGTTTCTTGACGTAGGGTCCAAGTCTCCTGGATCATGTTCGGTGAGAAAATCACGTTCCCGAAGGTTTCATTACGTTTGGACTCCGTTTGATATTCCTTTTCTTCGAAACCCTAAAATAGGCAAAAACAACAATTCTGGGCTGGGCCTCCGGTTAATAGGTTAGTCCAAAAAATAATATAAAAGTGGATAATAAAGCCCAAAAATGTCCAAAACAATAGATAATATAGAATGGAGCAATCAAAAATTATAGATACGTTGGAGACGTATCAAGCATCCCCAAGCTTAATTCCTGCTCGTCCTCGAGTAGGTAAATGATACAAACAGAGTTTTTGATGTGGAATGCTACTTGGCATAATTTTAATGTAATTCTTCTTAATTGTGGTATGAATATTCAGATCCGAAAGATTCAAGATAAAAGTTTAATATAGACATAAAAATAATAATACTTCAAGCATACTAACAAAGCAATCATGTCTTCTCAAAATAACATGGCCAAAGAAAGTTATCCCTACAAAATCATATAGTCTGGCTATGCTCTATATTCACCACACAAAGTATTTAAATCATGCACAACCCCGATGACAAGCCAAGCAATTGTTTCATACTTTTGAAATTATCAAACTTTTTCAATCTTCACGCAATACATGAGCGTGAGCCATGGATATAGCACTATAGGTGGAATAGAATGGTGGTTGTGGAGAAGACAAAAAGGGAGAAGATAGTCTCACATCAACTAGGCGTATCAACGGGCTATGGAGATGCCCATCAATAGATATCAATGTGAGTGAGTAGGGATTGCCATGCAACGGATGCACTAGAGCTATAAGTATATGAAAGCTCAACAAAGGAAACTAAGTGGGTGTGCATCCAACTCGCTTGCTCACGAAGACCTAGGGCAATTTGAGGAAGCCCATCATTGGAATATACAAGCCAAGTTCTATAATGAAAATTTCTCACTAGTATATGAAAGTGACGAAATGAGAGACTCTCTATCATGAATATCATGGTGCTACTTTGAAGCACAAGTGTGGTAAAAGGATAGTAGCATTGTCCCTTCTCTCTTTTTCTCTCATTTTTTTATTTGGGCCTTTTCTCTTTTTTATGGCCTCTTTTCTTTCTCTTTTTTTATTGTTCGTCCGGAGTCTCATCCCGACTTGTGGGGGAATCATAGTCTCCATCATCCTTTTCTCACTTGGGACAATGCTCTAATAACGACGATCATCACACTTTTATTTTCTTACAACTCAACAATTACAACTCGATACTTAGAACAAAATATGACTCTATATGAATGCCTCCGGCGGTGTACCGGGATATGCAATGAATCAAGAGTGACATGTATGAAAGAATTATGAACGGTGGCTTTGCCACAAATACGGTGTCAATGATGGAGTGTGTCATAATAAACGGAACGGTGGAAAGTTGCATGGCAATATATCTCGGAATGGCTATGGAAATGCCACAATAGGTAGGTATGGTGGCTGTTTTGAGGAAGGTATATGGTGGGTGTATGATACCGGCGAAAGGTGTGCGGTATTAGAGAGGCTAGAAATGGTGGAAGGAAGAAAAGTTCGTATAATCCATGGACTCAACATTAGTCATAAAGAACTCATATACTTATTGCAAAAATCTACAAGTTATCAAAGCAAAGTATTACGCGCATGCTCCTAGCGGGATAGATTGGTAGGAAAAGACCATCGCTCATCCCCGACCGCCACTCATAAGGAAGACAATCAATAAATAAATCATGCTCCGACTTCATCACATAACGGTTCACCATACGTGCATGTTACGGGAATCACAAACTTTAACACAAGTATTTCTCAAATTCAGAACTACTCAACAAGCACAACTTTAATATCACCATCTTCATATCTCAAAACAATTATAAAACTTCAAACTTCTCATAGCATTCAAGACACTCATAAGAAAGTTTTTTACTATTCTTGAATACCAAGCATATTAGGGTTATTTAAGAAAATTACCACGCTATTTAAGACTCTCAAAATAATCTAAGTGAAGCATGAGAGATCAATAGTTTCTATAAAACAAATCCACCACCGTGCTCTAAAAGATATAAGTGAAGTGCTAGAGCAAAACTATATAACTCAAATGATATAAGCGAAGCACATAGAGTATTCTAACAAATTCCAAATCATGTATGGCTCTCTCAAAAGGTGTGTACAGCAAGGATGATTGTGGTAAACTAAAAAGCAAAGACTCAAATCATACAAGACGCTCCAAGCAAAACACATATCATGTGGTGAATAAAAATATAGCTCCAAGTAAAGTTACCGATAGAAGTAGACGAAAGAGGGGATGCCTTCCGGGGCATCCCCAAGATTTGGCTTTTAGGTGTCCTTAGATTATCTTGGGGGTGCCATGGGCATCCCCAATCTTAGGCTCTTGCCACTCCTTGTTCCATAATCCATCAAATCTTTACCCAAAACATGAAAACTTCACAACACAAAACTTAAAGTAGAAAATCTCGTGAGCTCCGTTAGCGAAAGAAAACAAAAGACCACTTCAAGATACTGTAATGAACTCATTATTTATTTATATTTGGTGTTAAATCTACTGTATTACAACTTCTCTATGGTTTATAAACTATTTTACTAGCCATAGATTCATCAAAATAAGCAAACAACACACGAAAAACAGAATCTGTCAAAAACAGAACAGTCTGTAGTAATCTGTAGCTAGCGCAAGATATGGAACCCCAAAAATTCTAAAATAAATTTATGGACATGAGTAATTTATCTATTAATCATATGCAAAACGAATTAACTAAATATCACTTTGAAAATAAAAATGGAAGCAGTTCTCGTGAGTGCTAAAGTTTCTGTTTTTTACAGCAAGATAACAAGACTTTCCCCAAGTCTTCCCAACGGTTCTACTTGGCACAAACACTAATTAAACACAAAAAGACACAACAAAAACAGAGGCTAGGTAAATAATTTATTACTAAACAGTAGCAAAAAGCAAGGAATAAAAATAAAATTGGGTTGCCTCCCAACAAGCGCTATCGTTTAACGCCCCTAGCTAGGCATAAAAAGCAAGGATAGATCTAGGTATTGCCATCTTTGGTAGGCAATCTATAAGTGGATCTCATAATAGATTCATAAGGTAATTTAATTTTCTTTCTAGTAAAGTTTTCCATGCCTTTCCTTAACGGAAATTGGAATCTAATATTTCCTTCCTTCATATCAATAATTGCACCAATCGTTCTAAGTAAAGGTCTACCAAGAATAATAGGACATGAAGGATTGCAATCTATGTCAAGAACAATAAAATCTACGGGCACATAATTCCTATTTGCAACAATAAGAACATCATTAATTCTTCCCATAGGTTTCTTAATAGTGGAATCCGCAAGGTGCAAGTTTAAAGAGCAATCATCAAAATCATGGAAACCTAGCAAATCACACAAAGTCTTTGCAATCGTGGAAACACTAGCACCCAAATCACATAAAGCATAGAACTCATGATCTTTAATCTGAATTTTAATAGTTGGTTCCCACTCATCATAAAGTTTTCTAGGGATAGAAACTTCCAACTCAAGTTTTTCTTCATAAGATTGAATCAAGGCATCAATGATATGTTTAGTAAACGCTTTATTTTGACTATAAGCATGAGGGGAATTTAGCACGGATTGCAACAAGGAAATACAATCAATCAAAGAGCAATTTTCATAATTAAATTCCTTGAAATCCAAAATAGTGGGTTTAGCAACATCTAGGGTTTTAATTTCTTCAATCCCACTTTCATCAAATTTAGCATCAAGATCTAAAAACTCTGAATTTTTGGAACGCCTTCTAGGTAAAGGTGGATCATATTCAGTCGCAACATTATCAAGATTCATATTGCAAAACAAAGATTTAATAGGGGACACATCAATAAATTTTAGATCTTCATCTTTATTTTCATAGGAAATAGAAGAACACGTTCTTATAAAGGCATATCTTTCTTAGCACGCATCCTAGCGGTTCTTTCTTTGCACTCATCAATGGAAATTCTCATGGCTTTGAGAGACTCATTGATATCATGCTTAGGAATAGATCTAAGTTTCAAAGAATCAACATCAAGAGAAATTCTATCAACGTTCCTAGCCAACTCATCAATCTTAAGCAATTTTTCTTCAATCAAGCATTGAAATTCTTTTGCGAAGTAATAAATTCTTTTTAATATTAGATTCAAAATCAGAGGGCATCTTATTATAATTTCCATAAGAATTGTTGTAGGAATTACCATAATTATTAGAGGGATTACTAGGATAAGGCCTAGGATTAATTTCCTCTATACGCGTTGTTACCAAAATTGTTCCTACCAACAAAATTCACATCCATAGATTCATTATTATTCTCAATCAAAGTAGACAAGGGCATATCATTAGGATCGGAAGAAACACTCTTACTTAGCAAATAATTTCATAAGTTCATCCATCTTTCCACTCAAAACATTAATTTCTTCTATCGCATGCACCTTTTTATTAGTAGATCTTTCAGTATGCCATTGAGAATAATTAACCATAATATTATCTAGGAGTTTAGTAGCTTCTCCTAAAGTGATTTCCATAAAAGTGCCTCCCGCGGCCGAATCTAAAAGATTTCTAGAAGAAAAATTCAATCCGGCATAAAAATTTTGTATAATCATCCACAAATTCAAACCATGAGTAGGGCAATTACGTATCATTAATTTCATTCTCTCCCAAGCTTGTGCAACATGTTCATGATCAAGTTGCTTAAAATTCATAATATGTTTCTAAGGGAGATGATCTTAGCGGGAGGAAAATAACTTAGAGATAAAAGCATCTTTGCACTTGTTCCATGAATCAATACTATTTTTTAGGCAAAGACGAAAACCAAGCTTTAGCACGATCTCTAAGCGAAAAAGGAAATAGCTTCAATTTAACAATATCATTATCCACATCTTTCTTCTTTTGCATATCACACAAATCAATGAAGCTATTTAGATGGGTAGCGGCATCTTCACTAGGAAGGCCAGAGAACGGATCTTTCATGACAAGATTCAGCAAAGCGGCATTAATTTCACAAGATTCAGCATCGGTAAGAGGAGCAATTGAAGTGCTAATAAAATCATTGTTGTTGGTATTGGTAAAGTCACACAATTTAGTGTTATCTTGAGCCATCGTGACAAGCAAGCAATCCAACACACAAGCAAACAAGAAGCAAGCGGGCAAAAGGAGGCAAATAGAGAAAGAGAGGGAGGATAGAGAGAGAGGGCGAATAAAACGGCAAGGGTGAAGTGGGGGAGAGGAAAACGAGAGGCAAATGGCAAATAATGTAATGCGGGAGATAAGGGTTGTGATCGGTACTTGGTATGTTGAATTTTGCGTAGACTCCCCGGCAACGGCGCCAGAAATGGCTCGTTGTCGGGAGTCAAATCTTGACTTGCGCGAACCTCCTCGGCAACGGCGCCAGAAATTCTTCTTGCTACCTCTTGAGCACTGCGTTGGATTTCCTTGAAGAGGAAAGGATGATACAGCAAAGTAGCGTAAGTATTTCCCTCGGTTTTTGAGAACCAAGGTATCAATCCAGTAGGAGGCTGCACGCAAGTCCCTAGTACCTGCACAAAACAAATAACTCCTCGCAACCAACGCGATAAGGGGTTGTCAATCCCTTCATGATCACTTACGAGAGTGAGATCTGATAGATATGATAAGATAATATTTTTGGTATTTTTATGATAAAGATGCAAAGTAAAATAAAAGCAAAGGAAATAACTAATATTGGAAGATTAATATGACAAAGATAGACCCAGGGGCCATAGGTTTCACTAGTGGCTTCTCTCAAGAGCATAACTATTTTACGGTGGGTGAACGAATTACTGTTGAGCAATTCACAAAATTGAGCATAGTTATGAGAATATCTAGGTATGATCATGTATATAGGCATCACATCCGTGACAAGTAGACCGACTCCTGCCTGCATCTACTACTATTACTCCACTCATCGACCGCTATCCAGCATGCATATAGAGTATTAAGTTCATGAAAACAGAGTAATGCCTTAAGCAAGATGACATGATGTAGAGGGATAAATTCATGCAATAAGATAAAAAAACCATCTTGTTATACTCGACGGCAACAATACAATACGTGCCTCGCTGCCCCTACTGTCACTAGGAAAGGACACCGCAAGATTGAACCCAAAGCTAAGCACTTCTCCCATTGCAAGAAAGATCAATCTAGTAGGCCAAACCAAACTGATAATTCAAAGAGACTTGCAAAGATAACCAATCATACATAAAAGAATTCAGAGAAGATTCAAATATTGTTCATATATAATCTTGATCATAAACCCACAATTCATCGGTCTCAACAAACACACCGCAAAAAAGAAGATTACATCGAATAGATCTCCACAAGAGAGGGGGAGAACATTGTAATGAGATCCATAAAGAGAGAAGAAGCCATCTAGCTAATTACTATGGACCCGAAGGTCTGAGGTAAACTACTCACACTTCATCGGAGAGGCTATGGTGTTGATGTAGAAGCCCTCCATGATGGATGCCCCCTCCGGCGGAGCTCTGGAACAGGGCCCAAGATGGGATCTCCTGGATACAGAAGGTTGCGGCGGTGGAATTAGGTTTTTGGCTCCGTATCTGATCGTTTGGGGGTACGTAGGTATATATAGGAGGAAGGAGTACGTCGATGGAGCAACAGGGGGCCCATGAGGGTGGAGGGCACGCCTGGGGGGGTAGGCGCGCCCCCTACCTCGTGGTTTCCTCCTTTGTTTCTTGACGTAGGGTCCAAGTCTCCTGGATCATGTTCGGTGAGAAAATCACGTTCCCGAAGGTTTCATTCCGTTTGGACTCTGTTTGATATTCGTTTTCTTCGAAACCCTAAAATAGGCAAAAAAAACAGCAATTCTGGGTTGGGCCTCCGGTTAATAGGTTAGTCCCAAAAATAATATAAAAGTTGATAATAAAGCCCAATAATGTCCAAAACAGTAGATAATATAGCATGGAGCAATCAAAAATTATAGATACATTGGAGACGTATCATAATCTAGTTAATTTTGTTAGGGCTTGATCCCTAGTATCCACTATGTTCTGAGATTGATGTTGCTATCACTTTGCCATGCTTAATGCTTGTCACTTTGGGCCCGGGTGCCATGATTTCAGATCTGAACCTTTTATGTTATCATCATTATATCCATGTTCTAGATCCGATCTTGCAAGTTATAGTCACCTCGTACGTGTTATGATCCGGCAACCCCGGAGTGACAATAGTCGGGGCCACTCCCGGTGATGACCGTAGTTTGAGGAGTTCATGTATTCACTGTGTGTTAATGCTTTGTTCCGGTTCTCTATTAAAAGGAGGCCTTAATATCCCTTAATTTCCAATGGGACCCTGCTGCCACGGGAGGGTAGGACAAAAGATGTCATGCAAGTTCTTTCCATAAGCACGTTTGACTATTTACGGAATACATGCCTACATTATATTTATGAACTGGAGCTAGTGTCGTATCGCCCTAGGTTATGACTGTTACATGATGAATATCATCCAACAAATTACCGATCCAATGCCTACAAACTTATCTTATATTGTTCTTGCTAAATTACTACTACAATCGTTACAATTGCACTTGCTACAAAACTATTGCTATCACTGTTACCGTTACCATTGCTACTGTCACTACTATCAAAATTATCATATTACTTTGCTACTGATCATGTTGCTGCAGATAATTAATCTCCAGGTGTGGTTGAATTGACAACTCGGCTGCTAATATCTTCAAATATTCTTTGGCTCCCCTTGTGTCAAATATATGAATTTGGGTTGAATACTCTACCCTCGAAAATTGTTGCAATCCCCTATACTTGTGGGTTATCAGGGCACCTCCTCCTCCGGCTGTTTTCTTGATTTGGTTGATCAAGTTTTTATATTTGATCGATTATCAAGATTGGGATAGCAATTTGTCAAGTCCCCTCGAGTTCGAAATGATATTTACCTTAAAGGCACATGGTTTGCAAAAAAAATTATACTGTCATTAGTTAATAATGCTAGTTACCTTCAGACTTTTGTATTTGGTTTAATGATGTTGCACATCTAGTATACAAATGTTGAAACTTGTTACCTTTACATTTTGTATTGTTAATGCTTATAGAAATCTTCTGGTGCTAGCTTAAGGAAATATGTTCAGTAAAACCATTGTATTGTACCTCGTAATAAAAAAACAACTCTACTGTTGCACTAGCCACCGGATTAGTGTATATTTGTACTATTCGAATGATGTTGCATTAGCGTATGGACATATATAAAGTGTGGCAAGCTTTCCCAGATATGTGCTCAAGAAAACTACTACCTATTTTCTAAATACTAGACGTTTGGGTACTTTAAATTGAACTGGGAAAATGTCTTATATTAAGGAACAGAGGGTGTAGAGTTCACTCAAATTATACCGGTAAAGCTAGTCACACCTTTGTTAAAATTAATGTTCATTATGTTATCAGAGGAGGTTTGTATGTTTGTCTCTAATGCATGTCAATTACTTACCTGACATTGTGATGTAATGGTAAGTCATTTCTTTGTGTACAGTACTGTCACTAAATTGTCAAAGCGGTGATGGCATTTTATTTTAGTTCTGCACAAAATATGCTTAAAAGAAGAGGAAAGGTGAGGAATGGTTCAGTTTTTAAGAAAATACTATGTATGCCTTCCTGACATCAGCCGTTGTTGCCTTATTTATTCCTTCAAACAGTTGGTTAGAAACAGTCTTGCTACCTTTTCCCATTAAGAAATTGGAATGCTTATATTTGTGAGTCTATGCTTCAACTAGTGCCACTTTTATAGTAATCACACTTTCAATATCTGTGCAAACAGGGATGCTCGATTTTAGTGGAACTGCACAAAAAGTCCAAATGGTTTAACATTAGGAGCATGTTTTCTTCCAAACTATTATATCCAATTGGTGGCACTATGAGCTGTTCGTTACGAAGGTACATGGTTTGCTGCTATCTTTCTACTCTTTTTGTACTGTCATTAGATAGTAATATTAGTGGTTTGCATGTGAATTTATTGGCAAGGTGGACCTACATTGGAGGTGCAGGACATGATTCAATGATTGGATGCTCAATTTCGGTTGTATCGATTTCATCTCTTCCATCACTACGAACATGGATATCCTTGGTCTGATGAAGAATAGGCGCTATACTTCTGCTCTGTACCATCAAATCAATTCAGTACGAAATTGTCCAGGGCAAAACATGACAGTATCAAATTGTCCAGTGCAAAACATGATAGATGCTAAGCGGAAGAGACATGTTTAAACCGAAAATTAAAGGTGGGGTATACGTTTACTAGTTGCTTGACATTTGTGCAGACAGATTTCTGCCCGTTGCTATTTGGCAAACAAAAAAAGTGATCGCAATTTTGGTGGAATTGCACAAGAGAATAGTATAGTCACTACATGCAGTGCCATTTGAAAATAGACACAGAAAGATTGGATAGTCACTTCATGGACTGCACAAAAGTAGTACTGTGCTATTTATTGGACAACACTATGTGCTTCATTGCTTTGGTCTAATTACACAATGTGCATCATTTTGCCTAAGTTAAAGCTTGTATTTTGAAAATAGTCTCGCCTTGTGATCAAGAGAAGACCAAATCATATTGCAGTGGATGTTCCTCCATCATGTGTGGTTCATTCTCATGGTTCCAACTGTTGGTGAAACCACTTACGTTTGCAAGAGGAATTGTAGACTTCACAAAAAAAATGTTTTTCACTCTATACTGAATGTTGTCCCAGAGAAGCATCCATGTTAGTAGGAAGAACATATTTTTTTTCTAGATCTTTGCTTTTGGAGCTACATATTTGTATATGGTCTGTGAATCATTGAGATGCATTAACATGTTGATCTTATGTATGGGAATCGTACTAGTTGGTTGTGAATTTGGGCTACTAATGTGAACATATTACAATGCCAGGCCTGTGAGTCTCATGTGAACATTTCGAACGGATCGGCTCTTACTACTGTGCACATCATGATCCTTATTTCTGTGTTCTCGGTGTTTACAAGTTACTAGCAGTTCCTTATTTCTGTTTGCTCAGTGTTTACAAGTTAATGATCGATCGCTAGCTAGCCTACTAATACACTCCTGGCAGTTTTAGTTGTGATGCAAGATCCGAAGGTGGCAGTTTTTTGAATAAAAATGCCTACCTCTGAAGAAACTGACATGCTGTTCTGAAGAAAATGACATGCGAATCTGAAGAAACTGCCAGCAAAAACGTTCGCAAATGCCTTATCGCCCAGCGAATGTTCATCAGCTATTGCGATCCTACACGTACACTATCCGACCGACTCAATCCTACGCGAATAACCAGCGGATCACGCATGTACCTCATTTGGATGAATCGAGCATACTCGTTTGACCGTCATGCTGATGTGCGACCCAACACGGACGGAACGCACCACTGACGGGACGGGACGGGACGACACAGTCATAATTTCACTTCTTCTAGTTTTCCACGTCAAGCTGGCGTGCTAAGCCATGCGTGCTTATGCATTGAATTACGATGACCGCGATGACTGTCATGTTTCCCGCGTCACGCTGGTTCACGTACCTTCCGCCTATAATTACGGGTTCCCGGTGTCCTCCGGTGGCACCATCACCCAACTCACCATATCCTCATAAGCCCCCACCGGCCCGACGTCGCTCGCTACTTGCCCTCTCTCTCGCCACGTCCTTCATGCCCCGCCCGACCGCAATAGGCGACGCCGAAGGCGGTCACCACCGGAACTAGTGTTCGTTTTTTCACCGGAAGGCAAACGGAGGGAGGAGGCATTCTATCGGTCTTTAGATGGAAATGCGGAGTATGAGGACTTGTTGGAGCACGAACACCTGGTGGAGGTGCAGCGTATCGCCGATTTGCGCCGGCGGCGGGGCATGGAGCAGCAGTGCACCGACGCTCTGAGTCACAAGCAGAGCGCCCGCAGCTGAGCCGACTACGTGGAGGCCGGCGCCCGGCAAATAGCCCTGGAGGCTGTCGAGCACGCACGCGTTCGCAGCGCGGAGTTTTACTATCAGCTCATCAAGTGGGTTTCCCGCTTAGAAGCCGACGCTTCGGTGGACCACGCCGGCAAAGGGCCAACGCGCGCGAGCAACGCACCCTATTGCACCTCTGGCAAGTCCGGGGCGAGGAGGAGGACGTCGGTGCCTGTGTTTAGCATGTACCGCAGATAGCGGCCGACATCGTCTAGTTAGCTAAGAGTAAGTTAGTACTTGTACACTACTAGAGTATTACTGGGAGTAGATAGTTAACTTGGCTATGATGGTTGTCAACGTGGAAGTTCAGTACTCTATATCTGGATCAGACCTGTTACTTTGCTCCGAAAGTTGAACTTTTCGTTTGAACGTATGGAATGGGCTGTATTTGTCCGCCACGAGTTTAGAGGATGACTTTTGGGCCTACTAGGTTGACGCGTACACAATCAGGAGATGATTGTACGTGGAGACGATGATAGTAGGGACCTACCAGGGTCATGGCAGTACGCAAGCAAGTGCCTCCTTATTTCAAGCCAAAAAAATGGTTCCTCCTAATGGATTTCTGACATCTGGGTCCCATGCCATTGTCAACGTAGTCAATAAACGAGAGAATTGCACAACGAGCGGATGACATCAGGGACCCAACAGCTTGCCCAGTTATTTTTGTTTTTGAGACGGAAGCAGGGTGTCAACTGGGTTGTGCGGGGCACTTTGTCCTGTCTAGCCAGCCTTTTATTTTATGTTTACCACAAGACCAGCCTAGTAGTTTTTTTCTTTCTAAAAATGGCTAGCCCAGTTTTTTTGTTCTTTTGCAGAATACCCAACCGAGGCCTACTTGCTTTGTTAGCCCTGCTGAGCTGGAAATCTTTCAAGACGAGCAGAGCTTCATTCGGCTTGCCCAGAAAATGGGCTATCAGTAATGAGAAATGTCTTGTACATTTTTAAAACACATCAAACTAACAATTAGTTTCAAATTTATTTATTTTCATTTCGAGATTTTAAATTCCATTGATTTTTATGCACAGACAATTATTTGGATTTTATATTGATATAAATTTACTTTTCAAATTAGTTTGATTGTGACTCGAAATTTCGGGATTAAAAACAGTTCGAACTGCACCGAAATATGCAAAATTTCGTATAATTTTTTAACCGTGGCCACAATATGGGCTGTAATGCTAACAAAAAGAATATGGGCTCCAAAAAAACCTTAAGAATTAGTAAATGGGCTATGAATTATTAGAAATAATGGCAGATGGGTTGTATGCTATTTCCCACGGATCTAAGGCTGACTTGTGTGCCTACTATAGATTGACGCGCAAGCTTTCCTAAAAAAGGTTGACGCACACGCAACGTCGTGTCGACTTAGTCAACACGCGAGAGCAGTGACTATTGATGTCCATCCAACGGCTGTCATGCTTCTTCAATCTCTGCTCTTCCTGCTCCAACCGCTCAAACAAGCGCCGGCGGGACTGCCTGCTCCCTCCTCCCGTGACTGGCTGTGCTGCCACGCAGGCCTCACCGCCCCACCGTACTCCCATCGCTGGCCTTGTCATCCCTCTACTCACCCACACCTCATGTCATTCTCCGGCGACGGCAGCCTCACACTGCAGCCGAAGTAGTAAACCCTCGTACTCCCCTCCGTGTGGGAAACAACTGCCGAGTCTTCCCCAACTCTTGTCATTCCCTTCATAGGCCTCACCATCGTCCCTGCCTTTGTGATCACAACGCGGCGTGCTCAACGTGGTCAAGGAACGACTTCCATCGGAAGAGGACTGTACGTGGAGAGGCTGACAGCTGGGTCCACGGCTGCAGCAAGGAAGTGCCTCCTTATTACGCGCAAAATAATGATTCATCCACTTAACAACAGGGACCCACCAAAAGGGCCTCTGTATTTCACAAAAAAAACATTCCCCCCGCTGACAGCTCGGACCCACCAGCTATATCTCTTCACATACAAGTGCCTACTACACACAAAAAATGAAGACCGCCGCTGCTAGGCGGGACCCAGCATATTTGGAGGCTGACTTGTGGGCCTACTAAGTTGACGCGGATGCAGGGCTTTGTCAACTTAGTCAATATAAATGATTCTAGCTGCAGTGACCGTACGATGTCCATCCAACGGTCGTAGTGCTTCTTCAACCTCTGGTCTTCTTGCTCCAGCCGCCCAAACAAGCGTCGACGTGCCGCCTGCTCCTGCCTCCCATGTCCGGCTGTGCTGTCACCGCTGGCCATGCCATCCCTCTATACTCACCCACACCTCCTGTTATTTTCTGGCGACGGCAGCCTCACACCGCAACTGAAGCAGTCAACCCACGTACTCCCCTCCACGTGGGCATCCACTCCCGTGTCTTCCTCGGCTCCACGCCGTCCCCTTCCTAGGCCTCGTTGTCGTCCACCGCCCTGATACTCTCGGCGCGGCGTGGTCAACATGGTCAAGGAACGACTTCCATCGGAAGAGTACTGTACGTGGAGAGGCTGACAGCTGGGTCCACGGCAGCAGCAAGGAAGTGCCTCCTTATTACACGAAAAATAATGATTCCTCCACCTGACAGTAGGGACCCACCGGATGGGCCACCGTATTTCGCGAAAAAAACGTTCCCCCCTGACTGCTGGGACCTACCAGCTACATTTTCGCACGCAAGGAAGTGCCTGACAGTCGGGACCCACCTGGTCGAAGCGTACGTAGCGGTGTCATTCTGGTCGCAAACGTGTACGTACATACTGATCGATGTAGAGGCGTGCACGTGTCGTAGTACAGGCCCGCACGTAGCATGTACACGTACGTACAACGGCCAGCGTGCAAGAAAGAAAATATGGCCACATACGTACATACGGGCGGGGTCTCAAACGCCCACTCACGCATACGTACGGCCAGGGCTCATGTACGTGGCTGGGTCGGAACGGAGGAGCTGCGTCGTCGTCGTGTTCATGGGGAGGTAACGGAATGCGTCGTGTTCATCGGGAGGCAATGGAACGCGTGCTGTTCATCAGGAGCCAACTGGCTTGGATGGAACAGGCAATGGAAACGAGGCCTGGCGTACTGCAGAACGGAGGAAACGGCCTTGTGTTCGACCGGCCACAGTCGAAATGGGATCATGTTCATCGGGAGGGGTCTAGCGTACCGCAAAACGGAGGAAACGTACTTGTGTTGGAGCGCCTACAGTGAAACGGGGTCCTATTCATCCACCGTCTAATGCCTCGCTCTAGCCTCCACGGGCTATAGTTCATCCACCGTCGACCTCCTCCAGCCTCCACGGGCTACTGTTCATCCAGCCTCCATCGGCTACTATTCATAGAGCCTCCACGGGGTCCTGTTCATCCATCCCCAACCGGCTGGGGTGCGGCGGCCTCCTCGGGGTCTTGTTCATCTAGCGGCAACGGCCTACTACCACGGGGTCCTGTTCATCCAACCCCCACCGGGAACTGTTCATCCACAGCCAACCAACCGGCTCGACTCACCGCGCCTCGACTCGTTCTACGTAGCGCGCGCACAGTAGCAATGTTCACTGTTCATCGAGAGGCAAACCAACACCGTCTGGCTACGTCTCGCATGGGGGCTCAATCAGCTTCAGTAAGCTGCAGCAGTGATTGATCGCTCGGTTCAGTTAGCAGCAGCAACGAAGGAATCGCTCAAGTACAGTCACCAGCGAATGAATCGCTCGGATTCAGTTAATAGCCAAGGGATCGATCGCTCAGGTTCAGTGACGTGCGATCGCTCGGGTTCACTTAGCCAATGTCTTGCACACACGCGCGTACATGAGAGAAACGCGCAAACCACAGTGCATCGCTCGGCCCCAACCACCCACCATAACCGGGAACTCCCTGATATTTTCCTCGCCCTTGCTTCTACCATGATTTTTTCAGTCATGGACGGCCCAAAGAATGTCATACAGCTGCGTCTCCAACCTCTCCAGGACGAAAAGCCCATTTTCTATCATGATTTTTTGTCATAGAAGTAGGAGCCCACCACATCTATGATGATATCGGGTTTTGTCATAATTATCGTCATAGAAGTGTCATAAGCATGACAGAAAAAATTCGTTCGGCCCAAAATGTCACGGATGAGTCTTTTTTTGTAGTGCGAAGATATGGTATAATGCTCTTGGTACTAGTCATGTGCGTAGTCCCCAGGATATGATTTATTACTTCTCTAGAAAAAATCCTGCTCATAAGAAACAAGCTCCCTTACAGGAAATATTTAACTTTGTGCAAACTGAAGAAGAAAGTCTCCCACGGGTTTTGGGGAGGCTTCTTCAATTACTTTATGATTTTCCTAATCATCCTCTTAGGAAAAATGAAATACTTGATATCTTCTATAATGGACTAACCGATACTTCTAGGGACTACCTAGATAGTTGTGCTGGTTGTGTTTTTAGGGAACGAACTGTTGAACAAGCTGAGGAACTATTGAATAATATTTTGAAGAATGATAATGATTCAGAACTTCCTCAACCACCGCCTAAACCCACTCCGAAGAAGAGGGGTATTCTATTTCTCAGTCCTGAAGATATGCAAGAAGCAAAGAAATGTATAAAGGAAAAGGGTTTTAAATCTAAAGATGTTTAAAATTTACCACCTATTGAAGAAATACATGGTCTTGACACACCATCACAGGTGGCAGAGGTAAATTATCTTATAAAGTTTGATGAAGGTGACATTCGCTACAATAAATCTCCTGGTCGATGCATGTATGAATTTGACAATTACATTATTAAGCATGATTATTTTAATGCAAATGTTATGAAACAATTAAAACAAAATGCCTACATGATTGATCGCTTGAGTGACTTGTCGTTTAGAATTGTTAATGATGTCAAAGGTGTTCGTAAACATGTTTCTATGGTCCAAACTCAGTTAGAACAAGTTGCTAAATCTCAAGGTGAGTTTCTCAATGAAATGAATAATAATATGAATGATCATGCTGTTAGAGTAATGACTAGAGGAGGTAGAATGACTCGGGAGCCACTTTATCCTGAAGGTCACCCTAAAAGAATTGAACAAGACTCTCAAATAATTAATATTGATAAACCTAGTCCATCTAAAAAAAGGAAAAGGAAAATTATAGGACTTTGCATACTTCTAGTGAACCTGAGGTAGAAAAACCTTCTGAGGATGATAATGATGTTTCTATTTTTGATGCTGAAACACAATCTGGCCTAAGCATTTTAGCAAAGTGTTCAAATTCCTGAAAGATGCCCCCTATGCTAAATATATGAAAGATATTGTCACTAATAAAAGAAAAATACCTGAAGCTGAAATCTCCACCATGCTTGCAAACTACTCTTTTAAGGACGGAGTACCTAAGAAATTAGGAGATCCCGAAATACCAACTACACGATGCTCCATTAAAAGAAATTATGTCAAAAATGCTTTATGTGATTTAGGAGCCGGTGTTAGTGATATGCCTTTCTCTTTATATAAAAGACATGATTTGAATAAACTCACACCCACTGAAATATCATCGCAAATGGCTGACAAATCAACTGCCATACCTATCAGTGTTTGTGAGGATGTGCCTGTTCTACTTGCAATTGTTACTATTTTAACAGACTTCGTTATACTTGATATGCCCGAGGACTCGACAACATATCAATTATCCTTGGTAGACCCTTTCTGAACACTGCAGGGGTTGTTATTGATATCAACAAAAGCAAGGTCACTTTTCATATAAATGGTAATGAGCATACGGTGCACTTTCCTAAGAAACAATTTCAAGTGAATGGTATTAATGTTATTGAGAAGACTCCGACAATTACTACTGGAAGTTTTCAATTCCCTCTTCCTATTGTCAAAAAGAAATATGAAATACCCATTGTAAGGGATATGCATATTCCCATTGAGGTAACCTAGTGTCATACAAAGATTCTTCGGTTTCATGTTAATCGAAAGTACTTTGTTAATAAGACTTGATCAACCTTATTGGTGGATTATTTTTGAGAGACATGTGGTCGATGAATTTAGTAAGCACAACCTTCTGTACCCACCTTTTGTTTTCTGATATTCTTAGTTAAATACAATAAAATGCCATGATTATGTTGTTTTCTGAATTATCCGTGCAATTAAAAAATAGCCCAAAAATAAAAGTGCTCAGAATGACATGAAATTTTAACATGCTTTTTTGTGAATATTTGAGAATTTCTGTCACTAAAACACCACAGGGGGTGCCCCAGGTGCGCACTAGGCACCAGGGCGCACCACACCCCCAGGGCACACCCTGGTGGGTAGTTGGCCCATGAGGACCCCCTCACTTACTCTCTTAGCTCACACCGTCAGTCACCTCCAAGAAAAAAAGAACTATAACTCTCTCTCTTGTTCTTGCTCCCAAACCTGAGATTTTTTATCTCTTTGCTCGGAGCTCCATTTCCGAAACTATTTTGGGGGATTGCTACTTGGTATGTGACTCCACCATTCCTCCAATTAGTTTTTTGCTTTAGTGGTTTATATTTTGAGTAATTAGCTACTCTTGGTGCTACTGAAAATGAGCTTGCATGTTGAATTCTTTGAGTTCCAAGAAGTTTGAATGCTTGATATAGCCTCTAGACATCCATTTGAGTAGTTGCTATCAGTTTTGTGAAGTTTTATTGACATTATTTTGTGACCCAAAAATTTCAGAAATTTGTTCATAGGAAAAATGGATTTCTTCCGGAGGAGTTCCTCCAAAAGGAATGCCAAGGGAGTCATTGGAGAATCTTCGGATAGCGACCTAAACACTCCATGAAGGACGTAGGTCTGGCCATGCGAATGGCCACACAATGCCTTCATGAACGAAGTCAAGTTCTACCAAGAGTTCGCGCAATTCTTTGCAAATGTCGGATTGACCAACTTCCTTGTAGATGAGTGTGACCAACACCACATCCTTACAAAATCCTTTGTGCAAATTTTTCATTTCTTGAATAGGCTCGAACCCCCTGCGATGCGCTTTGATTTATATATTAAACATCATCAGATACCACTTACTGAATTCTATGAGATATGTTTGATTCCTTTTGATGGGGAATTAAGAGAGCCTAGACCAGCGGAGTTTAATGGTTTCCTCCACACCTTAACAGTGGGAGAGGAAAGGGGCGTGTCGAAAGCCACAACCACTAGTTTACAATTTCCTTCTGTGCATTACTTTGCTTTATTCGTAGGGAAATTTTGACTGCTAGAGAGCAAGCCAATATACTCAGTGCCCCTGACCTTGCCATTTTATATCGTGCAATTCATAATGACCACACCTATAACCTAGGGGCTATCATTGCACTCCGCCTTCACAACAATTTAACTAAGTGTAAAATTCATGTTGGTATTTATGCTACTCGCTTGGTTAGGTGCTTCCATGTTCCCATACACCCCCATGATTATTTATTGCCTAGATCACCAATGACCACCATTTTATTTATGCTCCTATGCCTCCTCATTACATTTGTTATAACTTGGTTTTTAGTGAGGATACATGTGATATTATTCCGTTGTTTGCACCTGCTTTGTTTGACTCTTATGCCAGGAATGGATACATTGTTGTCGGTGTCAAAACCGGGGATCTCGGGTAGGGGGTCCCGAACTGTGCATCTAGGCGGATGGTAACAGGAGGCAGGGGACACGATGTTTTACCCAGGTTTGGGCCCTCTTGATGGAGGTAAACCCTACATCCTGCTTGATTAATATTGATGATATGGGTAGTATAAGAGTAGATCTACCACGAGATCAGAGAGGCTAAACCCTAGAAGCTAGCCTATGGTATGACTGTATGTTCGTCCTATGGACTAAAACCCCCCGGTTTATATAGACACCGGAGAGGGCTAGGGTTACACAGAGTCGGTTACAATGGTAGGAGATCTACATATCCGTATGCCAAGCTTGCCTTCCACGCCAAGAAAAGTCCCTTCCGGACACGGGACGAAGTCTTCAATCTTGTATCTTCATAGTCTAGGAGTCCGGCCGAAGGTATAGTCCAGCTATCCGGACACCCCCTAATCCAGGACTCCCTCAGTAGCCCCTGAACTAGGCTTCAATGACGACGAGTCCGGCGCGCAGATTGTCTTCGGCATTGCAAGGCGGGTTCCTCCTCCAAGTACTTCATAGAAGATTTTGAACACAAAGGTAGTGTCCGGCACTGCAAAATAAGTTTCCACATATTGCCATAGAGAGAATAATATTTACACAAATATAATCTGCTGACGTATTCCGTAGCGTGACACCACGGCCAAGTCTTTATTTGAATCATTTTACTGTTCCACCTCAGCGCGTTTAGCAAGGCGGTTTCCTTGGCACGTCTTGTCAAAGCAGAGGTCGTGTCCCCTTATTCCGGGATTCTCATCAATACGGGCGTGGGTAACCCAACCGCGCCATTGATTATGGCGCTTGGGAGATAAGCGAGTTTTACCAGGCTAGTGGGGACGCATAGTCATGTCCGCCCATATAAGGGGATAAGGATCCACCTTCTCATCCACGCCTTCTTCCTCCTTTGCCTATCCATTTCTGCGCACTCGAGCTCCAGCACCCCAGTCCGCACACCCCACCTCAACCTTCTCAAGCCATGTCCGGAGCGGGAGGCAAGTGGATGGTCTCCTTCATCACGGAGGGACACATCAAAAAACTGAGGAAGGCCGGATACTTGTCTAATGACATTGCGCACCGGCTTCCCGAAGAGGGGCAGCTCATCCCCACCCCTAGGCCCCATGAGAGGGTGGTGTTCCTCCCCCATTTCCTCCGCGGACTGGGCTTCCCTCTCCACCCATTTATCCGGGGGCTCATGTTCTACTATGGCCTGGATTTCCACGATCTGGCCCCGAACATTGTCCTCAACATCTCGGCGTTTATCATCGTGTGCGAGGCCTTCTTCTGCATCCGCCCCCATTTCGGCCTATGGCTCAAGACTTTCAATGTCAAGCCGAAGGTGGTGCGCGGCACCCAGGCGGAGTGCGGAGGCGCCATGGTGGGCAAGATGCCCAACGTCCTTTGGCTCGAGGGCTCCTTCGTGGAGTCCCTAAAGGGGTGGCAATCGGGGTGGTTTTACATCACCGAGTCGCGCGACCCTGAATGGGTCGCAGCCCCCGAGTTCCGATCCGGACCCCCTACGCAGCTCGCCTCCTGGAAAGAGACGGGCCTGTCGTGGGGTAAAAAAGGAGAGCTGACCGGACTCCAAACACACGTCCAAACCCTGGTGGACAAGAAGCTCAAACTTGTCAATGTAGTCCAGGTTATGCTCATCCGCCGGATCCTCCCGTGTCAACAACGGGCTTTCAACCTGTGGGAGTTCGACCCGGCACGGCACCGAACTCTGAGCAGGCTCTTTGACACGACGTACGAAGATGCCTGGAAGGTGCTTTTCAAGGGCGCCGAGGCCCCCGCATCCGCTACCGAGGATCGCGGATTCAGCACGCAGCGTCACGCTCGTGCGGTAAGCTGTTTTTACCTTTTATAGGGTATTAGTTTTTCATAGTTTGACTCCATGCGGGATCTAAGCTCCTTTACCTTTGACAGGATTGGCAGGAGATGTCCGGATAGATCAACTGTCTGGCTCCTTTGCCCGAAGGCCCAGCGGACGCTCGCTTGGCGAAGCTGCTGGTTCCGGCACCCTATGTGGTGCCGGAGAAGAAGGCCAAGAAGAAGGCCACGGGGACTCGAAAGAGTGCCCGGCGCCAGGAGGTGTCGGATTCATCATCCGACGACTCCAAGGCGCACTCCTCCCATGAAGACGAGGAGGAGGAAGAAGAGACCTCTCCCCCTCCAGCGGGGGGAGGGAAGAAAAGGAAGGCCGCCCCAACTGGGGAGGCCGAAGGGTCCAAGAAGGGGAAGACCCCTCCTCTGGACTACTCCACCAACGCCGACGATGGCGAAGAGGAGTGGCCGCACAGGGCCAAGCCCCTGGCGAGATCGTAAGTATCCGAATACCAGAGTGATTCATAGTATTCCCCCATTGCACAGCTTTTCCTTACGTTGAACATGTTTATGCAGTCCACCCAAAGACCGGCTCGACGTGTCGTCGAGCGGTTCCCTGGATTCGTCGGATGTGAATTCGCTTCCGACGGCTACCTCCCCCCATCCTACGGACGACGCCGCGGTGGCGTCCCAACAGGTTCCAAGCCAGGAGGAGGTGGTCCTGGAGGCGCCGCAAGGCGACCTCCCGGACTCCAGGCGTAAAGGGGATAGAACGCCCAAGGGCTCCAAGTCCGGCCTTGAGCCGGAGACCGCGCCGGAACCTTCAACGGTTTCCGACTCCGGTAGGAAGCCTCCTTCCAAGAGGAGCAAGCCTACCGATCCGGCGACCTCCGTCCAACCGGAGGCACCGGACAATTTGCTGGAGGTGCTTAACGGCGCCTCCATCGACGAGGAGCACCGCACTATTATGAGTGCGCTGATCCAGAAGGTTCAGTCCGCCAAGAGCGGACTGACTGAAGCCTGTGCCAACCTTCTAACAGGCTTTGAGGTAAGTAAAGAATATGTAAAAAATATTACCGCATAGACAGTAGCCCCTGATGCTCTGTGCGGCATTCGGAAAGAAAAGCCGAATAGAGGATCTAATAACATTTGTAGGAGTCTAACATAATCAAGTCAATATGCGTATGCAGGCTTCGCTGCTAGCCTCCGCCGCACTGACTGTGGAGGTGGACACGCTGAAGCAAAACCTCGCGCGGTCCGAGAACGAGCTCGGCCATGCCAAGAGGCAACTCGAGGAGAAGGAAGGTAAGTAATACCTTGTGCAAGTATATAGAGAAGATGTGGTTGCAAAAAATGACAGGATCAACGTGCTATTATAGGGGCCACGACCGAGGTGGCAACCCTTAAGAAAGCGCTGTCCGAGGCTGAAAACAGAGCGGCCGCAGAGCGCACAGAGAGAGGGAAGCAGGAGGCGCGGGTAGAGGAGGTGCAGAAAGAGCTCAAGGCTCTCATGAAAAACACGAGAGTTTGGAGCTTGACTCAAAGACGCAAGCGTCCGAGCTTGCGGCAGCCCTCGAAAGCGCGAAGTCTGCCAAGGCCGAAGCTCAGAAAGCCCTCCAAGAAATTGAAGCGATGAAGAAGATAGCGGCGGGTAAGGCATTCATTATGCAAAGCAAGCACGTGAAAGTGAATTACTTGTTACTTACCCGAGTCCGGAGCTCTCCAGGAGCATTCATAGATTTGCCCTGTAGTGCGTCTGATGCCGCCGCCTACTGCCGATCCGAGGAGGGGAGCTCGACGGAGAAGGTGTTCTGGTCTCAGTATGCTGAGGCCGGACACCTGGTGCCTTTGAGCGACCAGCTGAAGCAAATGGTCGAGCTCCACAAGGTGGCCGAACAGGCCATAAAGGGCCTCGTAGTTCGGCTTTGGCCTGGAGAGGCTCTGCCTGGGAGCTACTTCGGGCTGGTGAGGCGGCTGGTGGATGCCTATCCATGGCTTGAAGTAATCAAGCGCTCCGTCTGCATCGAAGGTGCCCGTAGGGCGCTTGCCCGTGCTAAAGTGCACTGGGGCAAGATGAATGCGGAGAAGCTGGTGAAGGACGGGCCGCCGCCGGGCAAGGAGCATCGCATCCCGGAAGCGTATTATGAGGGCGTCCTGAAGGGTGCCCGCTTTATAGCGGATGAATGCTCCACAGATGTAATTTTTGAGTAAACTCGCATTTGTGATCCTGTACGCTGAAAACTTGTTCATATGTGCTAAGCAACGCTTTTGAATTTAAACTATTACCTTCTGTGCGGCCGTTTATCAAATTTGAGAGATGGCGAGTCGTCGGCTTCTGCCCCCGTGCCACGAGTGTTGGGGTGTTCGGGATAAACATGAGCGCTCTTTTTCCCATTCTTGGGTCCTTCGAGGGAGGCGCTCAACACAACGAACAAGGCAATCGGACTATAATGCTTGAACACTCTCACTTAGCCATAGAATTCTATAATTTTAAATTTCGGCGAAGCCCCTAGTGTTCGGAAGACCGAGTTCGGGGCGCTATCCACGCCTAGGCCGGACAAAGCCGACTCCTCGCTCTAAGCGGCATAAGTCTTTAGGGACTCGAAAACATCTCGAACAGCGACCAACTCTCGCCTCATCATGACGGTCAGTTTTAGCTTTCTCTACTGAGGTGCTTAGCCCAGCTCAACTGGGGCACAATCGCAGTAGTTCTCCTAGTGCTACCTTAGCCGATATAACGGAACGTAAGGTACCAAAACATAGGAGCCGGGCAAACCCAACTATTGACCCAAGACATGATTCGGAGCCGATGCATATAATGCTATAAGTTCGGGGTGCCGCACTTGTGAAAGTGTTCGGACTTCTCACACCGTATTGTGGGGTACTTAAGCCCCTGGCGTATTGGTCGTACCAAAGTGTACGGGTGCAACATGTCATTAATGAACATATATTTGTAAAAAAGAGTAATGCACTAATAGACGGAAGCTATGCATTGTTTATTTAAAAAGGCTGCGATCAAAGCAGAACGATACAAATAGTGCAATAAGCAAAAGATGGGACTATTTAACATGTCCTTTCCAGGGGCGAGCTGCGGAATGTTATGTGAAACAGGTATACTGCTCGTTATAGAGACCACCTTAGACTTCCATAGTGCGGCGTAGCTTTCTGCTTCCCTGGTTGTATCGTTTGTGCGGTAATTGTACTACCGGACAAGCCTTCCGAAGAATGGAGTCCTGAAAATAAGAGAAAATTAAGAAATCGGCAGCCCCTAGTGCGGTTTAAGCCGCGTTTCGGGTGTGCCGTGATGGTGCCCCTCCCCCTGTGCCCATGGTATTTCCAGAGCGTAGTTATGTACGCGCAACACTGGTTTCGCAAGTTCGCGAGGGCTGGGGTTGGGGCCGCATTGCTACGCTTGCTCGGAACGTGCCAGGCGGTCTTGTTGTAGGTTACTCCGGGCGCGCTTGACGGTGTCTAGACGTTTAATGGCCGGACTGGAGAATTGCCTTGAGAGGCTGCCTTGTACTTCCGCTGCGATAGCCGTCGTATGCTCCTCCGTTCGGGGAGAGCGTTCGGTATTTCCATTGACCGTGATGACTCCTCGAGGGCCTGGCATCTTGAGCATGAGGTATGCGTAGTGCGACACCGCATTGAACTTGGCAAATGCGGTTTGCCCGAGCAGTGCGTGATAGCCACTGCGGAACGGGACTATGTCGAAGATTAACTCCTCGCTTCGGAAATTATCCGGAGATCCGAAGACCACTTCAAGTGTAACTGAGCCTGTACAGTTGACCTCTACACCTGGTATGACGCCTTTAAAGGTTGTTTTAGTGGGTTTGATCCTCGAGGGATCGATGCCCATTTTCCGCACTGTATCCTGGTAAAGCAGGTTCAGGTTGCTGTCGCCGTCCATAAGGACTCTAATGAGGTGAAATCCGTCAATAATTGGGTCTAGAACCAATGCGGCGAATCCGCCATGATGGATGCTAGTGGGGTGGTCCCTCGATCAAAAGTGATCGGGCAGGAAGACCATGGGTTGAACTTTGGGGCAACTGGCTCCATCGCGTATACGCCCCTTAGCGCACGCTTCCGCTCCCTCTTGGGGACGTGGGTTGCGTATATCATGTTCATCGTCCGCACTTGTGGGGGAAAACCTTTCTGTCCACTGTTGTTCGACGGCCGGGGCTCCTCCTCGTCATCGCTATGCAGCCCCTTGTCTCTGCTTTCGGCATTTAACTTGCATGCCTGCTTGAACACCCAACAATCCCTGTTGGTGTGATTGGCTGGTTTTTCGGGGGTGCCATGTATCTGGCATGAGCGGTCGAGTATTCTGTCCAAACTGGACGGGCCCGGAGTATTTCTTTTGAATGGCTTTTTCCACTGACCGGGTTTAGAGCCTGTGAATCCGGGATTAACTGCCGTATCCTCAGCATTGTCGCCGTTAATGCGGCGCTTTTGCTTGTTGCGACGCGACCTGCCACTGCTATCCTTGGTATCTGAATTACCAGGGCTCTTGGTCATGTTATTGCTGTGAGCTAGCCAGCTGTCTTCTCCCGCGCAAAAGCGGGTCATAAGTGTCGTGAGGGCTGCCATAGATTTCGGCTTTTCCTGTCCTAGGTGCCGCGCAAGCCACTCGTCGCGGATGTTATGCTTGAAGGCTGCTAGGGCCTCTGCGTCCGGACAGTCGACGATTTGATTTTTCTTGGTTAGGAACCGTGTCCAGAATTGTCTGGCCGATTCCTCTGGCTGCTGAATTATGTGGCTAAGGTCATCGGCGTCTGGTGGTCGCACATAAGTGCCCTGGAAATTGTCGAGGAATGCGGTTTCCAGGTCCTCCCAACAACCAATTGATTCTGCTGGCAAGTTGTTAAGCCAATGCCGAGCTGGTCCTTTAAGCTTGAGTGGGACGTATTTGATGGCGTGTAGGTCATCACCGCGGGCCATGTGGATATGAAGGAGATAGTCCTCGATCCATACCGTAGGATTTGTTGTGCCATCGTATGATTCGATGTTCACGGGTTTGAAACCCTCGGGGATTTGATGATCCATTACTTCATCTGTGAAGCATAGTGGGTGTGCGGCGCCTCTGTATTGGGCTATATCACGACGCAACTCAAATGAGCTTTGTCTACTGTGTTCGGCCCGGCCGGATTTACTGTATCCGGAGTGACGATTACCGTCTCATGCCGTGGGGCGCCCACGCGATCCGTAGATCGATCTTGTTTGCCTTTCCTTGTCCTCCAATATATCTCGCAGGTCTGGCGCATTTTCCCGTGCCTTGGTATTTTTTGAGCGGCGCCGGGGTGCGGCTTGAGTGGAGGGCCAAGAGGCCTCTCTGTCGTGGCCACGGGGTGGCTGGTCGGCCGCATCATGCGCTGGTGATGTAGGTTTAGGTGCTTCCTCCTCTAATCGGGGTAGCAACCTGCACTTTGGGTAGCTCTTGGAGGGGCGTTCGAGTTCATACTCTTCAGCCGCAAGGACTTCAGTCCATCTGTTGGCTAGCAAATCTTGATCAGCTCTAAGCTGTTGCTGTTTTTTCTTGAGGCTGCTCGCCGTGGCCATAAGCCTGCATTTGAAACGCTCTTGTTTGACGGGATCCTCCGGCACGACAAATTCGTCGTCGTCGAGGCTTGCCTCGTCGTCGGAGGGAGGCATATAATTATCGTCCTCGACCTCTCTATCTGCCGCTCTCTCATGAGGGCTGGCTTCTCCATCCTCATATGCTGAATCTTGCTGGAGGTGGTTGTCTTCGGCACTATCTGGGGTGTTATTATCTCCCATGCCGGAATCACCGTTTTTTCTTTGGCGGGATTTAGAGCGGCGCCGCTGACGCCGGCGCTTAGGCTGCTTCTTGGAGGGGTCATCCTCCGCTGTTTCATCGACATTGCCTTCTTTTGGGGTGTCCACCATGTATATATCATACGACGAGGTGGCTTTCTAGTGCCCTATAGGCGCTGGTTCTTGATCGTCTCCTGCATCGGCGTCCATACCGTCGATGTCTTCGGAGTCTAAGTCGAGCATGTCGGTTAAATCATCGACAGTGGCTACGAAGCGGGTGGTGGGTGGGCTTTGAATTTCTTCATCATCCGCATCCCAACCTTGCTGACCATAGTTCGGCCAGGGCTCTCCTGATAAAGAGAGAGACTTTAGTGAATTCAGAATATCGCCGAAGGGCGAGTGCTGAAAGATGTCCGCGGCGGTGAACTCCATGATCGGCGCCCAATCGGGTTCGATCAGTAGGGGCGCGGAGGGCTCGGAGTTTGGAGAGGAGTCCGGCTCCTTGGAGTCACGGGCTTCGTAGAGAATAGGGCTGGTGTTCGAGTCGATCGCCGTAGAGATTGCAGCCCACGAGGCGGTGTCCAACCACCCATCCTCGATTGGCGCAGTTGGCTCCGAATTAAGGGTCGGAGCTGATGCGGGTGCGGCCTCCAGGGCACTGTTCGGCGGCAGAGTTAGATCATGCCCATCGTGACAGTGCAGCGCGCTCGGCTGCGGCTCGAACCCGTTGAAGATCAAGTCTCCGCGGAGGTCGGCCGTGTAGTTCAAACTTCCAAATCTGACCTGATGGCCAGGGGCGTAGCTTTCAATCTGCTCCGGATGGCCAAGCGAATTGGCCCGCAGTGCAAAGCCGCCAAATACGAAGATCTGACCGGGGAGAAAAGTCTCACCCTGGATCACATCGGCGTTGATGATCGGAGGAGCCATCGGGCCTAAAAGTGATGACACAGAGGAACTCTCAATGAAAGCACCAATGTCGGTGTCAAAACCGGCGGATCTCGGGTAGGGGGTCCCGAACTGTGCGTCTAGGCGGATGGTAACAGGAGGCAGGGGACACAATGTTTTACCCAGGTTCGGGCCCTCTTGATGGAGGTAAAACTCTACGTCCTGCTTGATTAATATTGATGATATGGGTAGTACAAGAGTAGATCTACCACGAGATCAGAGAGGCTAAGCCCTAGAAGCTAGCCTATGGTATGATTGTATGTTCTTCCTACGGACTAAAACCCTCCGGTTTATATAGACACCGGAAAGGGCTAGGGTTACACAGAGTCGGTTACAATGGTAGGAGATCTACATATCCGTATCGCCAAGCTTGCCTTCCACGCCAAGAAAAGTCCCTTCCGGACACGGGACGAAGTCTTCAATCTTGTATCTTCATAGTCCAGGAGTCCGGCCGAAGGTATAGTCCGGCTATCCGGACACCCTCTAATCCAGGACTCCCTCAATCATCCTACCAGAGGACATTGTCGCCTACCGGAACGCATAGGCATCGACAGAGGAGGAGCCCCAGGAGTGGGAAGCTCAAGTGGTCACCACCTCAGCACTTACACATGGGACCAGATTGCTACTACAGATGGTGATTACCAAGCTAGGAAAAAGCCTACTTGGGGGAGTACGTATTTCCCACCGACATTAAATTCATGTTCACACACTTCATTCCAGTTGCCGGTGTTCATCCTCTTTCATTGTATAATCCATGTTAGATTTATTTTCTCGCTTTCTTCTTTTTGTGTGTTTGAAAAACTTTGAGAAAATCCAAAAATATTTCTTGCTTCTTTTTTAGTTTTGCTCAGACTCAACCGGTGCCTCCTCGTCGGTTTCTGCATCGAATTCCTTCTCCTCTCCCTAGTCACATGCGGTGGCGATGCACTTGAAGATGGATGCCATGCCTACAAGTGCCTTATGATGGTCGGAGACTACCATCATGAGAGTCTCTACCACCACTCTTCATGACTCCATTTTCATAATGAAAATGGGGACTGTGTGGCCCCTCTGATGTAGAAAAATTACCTCCAGGTATCTAAGAGCACATGCGTGGAGGTCATGGTTTGATTTGCTACTGATGTTGTCAAGGTGTTTGGACTGGAGCACATGAGAGAACCAATTGTCGAAGACATAACAAGACTCATGGTACTTGGATAATTAAAAGGATTTCCAAGTATGCTTGAATCTCTGTATTGCATCGGTGAAAAAGGAAGAACTACCGATATGCTCAACAAGGACTATACCAGGCCCATCATAAAACACCCATTGTCATTCTTGAAGCAGTTGCATCACAAGACATGTGGATTAGGCACTCTTTCTTTGGCATGTCAGGGTGTCACAATCTCATCAATGTGTTGTAGCAGTTTTCCATTGTTTGCAAGGTTGTGTGCGGGTCAAGCTCATGTGTGCAACTACACCATCAATGGGCACGACTACAACATGGGTTATTATACCATCAATGTGTTATGAAGGATGTGGAGAGAGCATTTGGAGTGCTCTGATACGTCTCCAACGTATCTATAATTTTTTATTGTTTCATGCTATTATATTATCTGTTTTGGATGTTTTATATGCATTAATATGCTATTTTATATTATTTTTGGGACTAACTTATTAACCCAGAGCCTAGTGTCAGTTTCTGTTTTTCCTTGTTTTTGAGCTTCGCAGAAAAGGAATATCAAACGGAGTCCAAACAGAATAAAACTTTCGTGATGATTTTTCTTGGACCAGAAGACACCTACAAGACTTGGAGATGAAGTCAGAAGATCCCTGGCTTGTGGCCCCCTCGGGAGTCCCCTGACCTCCTACCTTGGCCTATAAATTCCCAAATATTTCCAAACCCTCAGAAGCATCCACGAAAATATTTTTCCGCCGCCGCAACCATCTGTTCCGTGAGATCCCATCTTGGGGCCTTTTCCAGTGATCTGCTAGAGGGGGATTCAATCACGGAGGGCATCTACATCAACCCTATTGCCCTTCCGATGAAGCGTGAGTAGTTTAGCTCAGACCTACAGGTCCATATCTAGTAGCTAGATGGCTTCTTCTCTCTCTATGTTCTTCAATACCATGGTCTCCTTGATGTTCTTGGAGTCCTATCCGATGTAATCTTCTTCTGCGGTGTGTTTGCCGAGATCTGATGAATTGTGGATTTATGATCAGATTATCTATGAATATTTTTTGAATATCCTCTGAATTCTTATATGCATGATTTTATATCTTTGTATTTCTTTTCGAATTATCGGTTTGATTTGGCCAACTAGATTGGTAATTCTTGCAATGGGAGAGGTGCTTAGTTTTGGGTTTAATCTTGCGGTGTCTTCACGCAGTGACATAGTAGGGGTAGCGAGGCACGTATTGTATTGTTGCCATCAAGCATAAAAAGATGGGGTTTTCATCATATTGCTTGACTTTATCCCTCTACATCATGTCATCTTACTTAAGGCGTTACTCCGTTCTTTATGAATTTAATACTCTAGATGCATGCTGGATAGCGGTCGATGTGTATAGTAGTAGATGCAAGCAGGAGTCGGTCTACTTGACACGAACGTGATGCCTGTATGCATAATCATTGCATTGGATATCGTCATAACTTTGCGCTTTTCTATCAATTGCTCGACAGTAATTTGTTCACCCATCGTATTATTTGCCTTCAAGAGAGAAGCCTCTAGTGAAACCTATGGTCCCGGGTCTATTTACCATCATATATTTTTAGATCTATAAACCAAAAATATCTTGCTGTAATTTATTTACTTTTATTTTGTTTTCCATTTTAGTAATCTTTTGTACCTATCTCTGTCAGATCTCAACTTTGCAATTGACCGTGAAGGGATTGACAACCCCTTTATCGCGTTGGGTGCAAGTGTTTGATTGTTTGTGCAGGTACATAGATTGAAGACTTGTTTGTACCTTCTACTGGATTGATACCTTGGTTTTCTAATGAGGAAAATATTTATCTCTACTTTGCTGCATCACTCTAACTAAGGAAAAAACCAATACAAGCTCAAGAAGTAGCATGCTCCAAGTTCATTTTGCAGTTGTTCGTGAACCTCCTAAACGATGGGACGCGAAGACATTGTGGGAGGTAATGTCAGTGCATGTGATTATGCATAACATGATTATGGGTGATGAGGGTGAAAAGTTCACCATGATCTGGAATTCCAAAACATGAATGGCCCTATACAGCTTCCTGAGCATAATCCAACGACGTTCACGGATTTTCTTGAACTGTGTCGTCCTATTCACAATTCACAAATTCATGCACAACTTGAGGATGATTTGATTGAGCATCCATGGACATTTCATATGGACAATTAAAGCACGCACTCAAATAAGTTAAATTAAATTTGAACTATTTTATTTCAAAACTTTACGTTCGAATGATTTGAATTTCTGTCACATTGAAATATTTATTATCTTTGAGTCATTGATGCACCGTGATATTTATCTTTCATTGTTTTTTTTTGACGAAAAGATGGCCATAGGGCCATATTCCATGGATTAATTAGAAGGAGAAATACAAATTGCAGTAGAGCTACAGTTAAGGAGATCGGCGTGTTTTGGAGCTGATTTCCAGCCGGCACGACCAGTATACAACAACATCTTTCATTGTTTTCAATATCCCTTTCCCAGCGATTCAGTTAGACAAGCATTGGAACAGGTAAAATCCCGTAGAAATCAAGTTAGCTCCGCTCAACGTTGCATGCATGCATATGTATGCTTCATTTTCAATTTTGTGTACCCGAGTCCTCGAACGTGGCTATGAATGCAGGCACTGTGGAAGCACGACGCAAATCTGCATCGCACACCCGACCAGCGCGCCTGCCCAGCCACGCTAAATAATTGATTACTGTTCCACAGTGCGCACAGCAGGAGCGGAATACTTAGCAAATACGCAAAACCGGCATACGAGCGAGGCATAATTGCTCCGACCCATGATGACCAGACCCAGAGGTGGTGGTTGTACAACATCCAAAGACATACTCATACCCGCGCCGTACGGCGGTGCGGGTGACCGGACCGGGCGGTACGCCCCGCCCCCGTCTCCGTCTCCGACACCGGTCACAGCTCACAGGCTCAGCAGCAGGCCTTTATCCCACCCTGACCGTCGACGTACACCCACCGACCGCGGGGTAAAGAAAGTGGCAGGCTAATCCGCTGTTCATTCTTAAACCCAACCCAGCCCCAGATCCTGATCCCACTCGCCCGCTGCCGTGTCCTTCGCTCGTGCTCTCCTCCTCTCCCCCACCCCACCACCACACAGTCCTCTTGCTCGCTTCGCCAGTTCGCTCGAGCTTCGCTTCACTCCACTCCACTCCCCAGTGGACTCCATTTCCCAACACCCCGTCCGCCTCAGAGCTCGCTTGTCCGCTTCGCAGCGGCCGAGGCGGCGCACATGGCGCTGCGCCCTCCGCTCCTCCTGCTCCTCCTCCTCCTTCTCCAGCTGCTCGGCGCGCGCGCGGCGCTGCACGAGCGGGACGCGGCGGCGCTGCGGGACGTGCGGGCCGGCCTGCGGGACCTGCCGGGGTCGCGCTTCTTCGAGTCCTGGGACGACGGCGCGTCCACCCCGTGCGCCTACGCCGGCGTCGTCTGCGCGCCCGACGAGGACGACCCGTCCGGCGCGCTCCTGCGCGTGTCCGTGCTCACGCTCGGCACCGGCCTCTCCGACTCCCCCGGCCTGGCCGGCAGCGTCCCGGCCTCGCTCGCCAGCCTCACCGCGCTCACCGACCTCGTCCTCTACCCGGGCCGCGTCGGCGGCTCCATCCCGGAGGACATCGGGTCGGGCCTCCGGCGCCTCAGGCTCCTCTCGCTGTCCGGGAACCAGCTCACCGGGCCCGTGCCCGAGTCCCTGGCGGGGCTGCCGGAACTGCACACGCTCGACCTCGGCAACAACCGCCTCGAGGGCGCCATTCCCTCCGGGCTGCTGCTGCCGACTTCGCCGAGCCTCAAGGTGCTCATCCTGGCCAACAATGTCGGCCTCTCCGGCCAGATTCCCGACCAGTTCCCCAGCTCGCAGCTGTTCCACGTCGACCTCAGCCGGAACGCGATAACCGGCGCGCTCCCGCCGCTGCCGCCGACGCTCCGCTACTTCTCCGTGGCCGGGAACTCGATGGAGGGGAGCCTCGACGGAACCTTCGCCGGCAACGGCCAGGGTCCGGCCGACCTGGCATTCCTCGACCTGTCGATGAACGACTTCTCGGGCTCGATCCCGCCGGAGGTGTTCGCGCTCCCGAGCGCGTCGTCGCTGCTCCTGTCCCGCAACAACTTCACGGGGCCGCTGGCCGTGCCGGCGGCGCCCGCGTCGGCGACGCCGCCGTGGTCGGTGGTGGACGTGAGCCACAACGGCCTCACGGGCGAGGTCCCGGAGGCGCTGGCGGCGGCGGGGAGCCTGTACGTGAACAACAACAAGATCTCCGGCGAGGTGCCCGAGGCGGTGGCCCGCAGCGTGTTCGACGGGCGCATGACGACCTTCTACGCGCAGCACAACTTCCTGACGGGGTTCCCGGTGCCGCCGACGCCGCTGCCGGACTCCGCGGCGCTGTGCCTGTCCTACAACTGCATGGACCTTCCCTCCGCCTCCGCGGCCGACGGGTGCCCCACGATCGGCGGGCCCCTGGAGTCCAGGCCAGCGGACCAGTGCCGGAGCAGCGGAGGCGACGGCTGAGCCTTCGCCGCGCGCCGACGCGCCGTGGACTGACAGGCGGGGCTCGGTCGTCCCGTCTCCGGCTCCCGCGAGGCACGGGCGGGTCACTCACTCACTCACCCACCGGGTTCACGCATTTTGGTTTGTCCGGTTGTTGGTTCGGGCCGTGGTTTTTCATGTGATTTTGGTTTGAATTTACTCGTCGTCGGTCGCGCAACGGTCACGCGGCGGGCGACGAGGTTGGGTTGGTGTTGGTGCGTGCGTGTGTGCTGTTACTCACTCGCCGGTTTGGGAGTGTACGTTGCGTCCAAAAGGAATCCGTGGCGGCCTCGGCAGGGCAGTAATGCCAATTTAAGCATTTCGGCCCATGCCCTGCCTACCGCAAGAGGACAACCTAGTGTTGTGTTGGCGTTGCTACTATGTATAGATAGCTGGCTGCCTTGCTGATTGCACTGGTCTTTGTTTTTTTGAGTACCTGATTGCAGCTACGACTCCATCTGAGACGTCGAGTCGAAATGTTGTATTTTCAATAGGTTCGGTGTCATACAATCGTACTCCTATTTATTTGTTTTTTTGCGAATAATCGTGCTGCTGATTTTTAAAGTGCAACTGTCTATGGACGCCGATAAGTGTCACACGTGTGGGTGTTAGAGTATCTGCCCACACATTTTGTGTGGTGTATAAAAGGAACAATCCACACACCTACGTGTGGACAAAACAAGTAATGTTCACACATCTTTTTTTTCCTTCCGATCCCTCTCACACATATGCGTATGGGCGAAATAGATAACGCCCACAGGCCCTGTACGTCAGGTCTCGTACCTCATGGTCCCCATACCCAGCGTGATAGTCACCGCGCGTCTCACAGTTGCCATGGTCCAGACCCTCGTCCATGTTCGTTTAACTGCAGTTGCCATGTCGGACAACTTCAGTTGCCATGGTTGCTCAACTGTAGTTGTCATGTATGGTCTGGTCTACTGCAGTTGTCATGATTTCAAAGGTTTAGAAGTTGCCACCTACTAACACTAGGCAGTTGCCATGTAGCACTACAAAAAGGCATGGTAAAAAAAACATATTCGGGTAAAAGAGAGAGTTGCCATGTGCTCACAAGCACGCTAGGGCAGTTGCCATATAAAGAGAAAGAGTTGCCATCTGCTTACGTGCACGCTAGGGCAGTTGCCATGTACCATGCAAAAACACCTGGCAATTCGGGTAAAAAAGAGTTGTCATCTGCTTACAAGCAAAGCTAGGACAATTGTCATGTACCCTGCAAAAACACATGGCAATTGCCAGCTTTGGGTGTGGGCGAGAAAATGGGCGTGTGGGCGAAGTGATAAACACCCACACACTATCCCCCTCTGCGTGCGTGAAAACTGATGTGTGGACGAATTGCTAAACGCCCACACACCAGCCCCCGTGTGATGAAAAAGGACGTGTGGACGATCGGATGAATGCCCACACACCAGCTTAGTCCTACGTGGCATATAAAAACTGCATATAAAAACTGCATATAAAAACTGCTAGAACATGCTAAGATTCGTGTAGAATTGGTTGGACGAGAATCTATACGTGTGGACGAGTTATTAAACACCCACACGTATGGGCGTTAGGGTTTTCGTTGTCTATTGCTTTTTTTTGCTGGACAAATCGTCGTACTATTATTTGTTTATATGCAGAGGCTACAGAGAAAGAACGTGGTAATCATTGCTCAAAATGACCCCTTTTGCATAAACGACCCTTCAAGATGACTGTGGTGCCTTCAAGCACTATGTTTAGGTCAGGGGCCACAGGAGATCTTTTACCGCCTGGCGTATTTAATTTTACAGGGACATGTAATAGAAACTGTTTGGTTGCACTATAGAAAAATGCAAAAGAAACCCTATAAGATTAGGTGTATAATATGTCACAGAAAGAAAAAGAAAAAACAATGGATTGGACTCAAGGTTTCTTCTTCTGCTGGGACTGCATACAAGGTCATACAGAAACTCATATCTCTACTCTTATAAAAGATTGAGTTGATGGTGATGGTGTGCCTGTCATCTATAGTATAGTCCGTCTGATCTATATCTGACGGATAGAAAGTAAACTATGATAATTTTGCAAAAGGATACCCGCACTTCTCCTTACACTTGCAAATAAGGACTTCCCTTATTCGTCATTTTCTCTCACAAGATAAACTACTCATACAAATGCATCTTGATGTTTCTGCAACGCATGAACATCTTGCTAGTAAGTTATAAAACCAGAAACCAAACATGATTTATAGGAAAAATGCTAAGGAATAAATTCTTCAAATCCCTATGAAATTCCTTTCAATGGAAGTTGCCCTTACATTCTGAACTTAGAAAACAAACCATATGAATCGATGAATTTAATCATCTTGCTGATCCTTGGCATCGGATTTTATAAAACAAGCCATATGAATTGGTGGATTATTATAATCTTACTGGACCCCTTATAATCTAGCCGCCGCCGCGGCGAACTCCCTCCTCCTCTTCCTCTATCGTCGCCGGGCTAAGCCCGGGGGCCGACGGTGGTGGCGGGGGATCTCCTCTCTCACGCGCCTTCAGGTTGGGGCAGGACCCCTAGGCATGTGGCGGCGCAGCCGATCTGGTTCTGCGGGGCGGCGGATGGCAGCGGCAGGTGGCGGGTAGCCGGCCCGTCCTCGGACGGCAACGGTTAGGCACGACGGGCGGCCCAACCACGGACGACGGCATGGGCTGCGGGCGCAGCGGCCGGCCTTTCGGGCGGCAGCAGTGTCGGCCAGCTAGGCTGCGGTGTCATGCATACCGCCTTCAGATCGGCGACGGCGGCGTGGAGGGCCTGGTTGTCTCGTCGGCGGCACCTCCGGTCAGATCTGTTCTGACCGATGCGGCCGGCGGTGGTGGTCATCTCTTCCGTCAGAGGTGGTCGGCCTGAGGCTGTGTGTTCGGATCTCCGAGTCCATGATCCAGTACTGGCTGCGAGTCGGGGAGACATAATTGTCGGTGAAGACAGAGCCAACGGTGGGCGATTGTGGCGTTCTACGCGTTACCTTGATGAAGGCATCATTTTGTAACTTATGTCGACCCACTCGTACTGCTCTGGGGGAAACCCTAGGATCTGGTCTTTCAGATCGGACGATAGCGGCACTATGGTGGTTTTTCTCTCTTGGGAGCATCATTTGTGGAGCAGTGCTGGTGGTCAGAGGCAGGAGGTGGAGCAGTTTTGTCTTGCACGGAGCTTCGGTGGAGATGTCAAGTCATACCTGGCCAACAGGTGTTAAGCTTTGTCATGCCTGGTCGGCAGGTGTTACGCACGACAGATCTTCCAGAGACTTCAAGCTGTGCCGGCTGGTGGTACTTGGCGGCATGGTGTTGAGGTGTACCGGCGACGACTGCAACATGCTCAACAGTTCGCGCGTAGGGTGGTGGGGCCATTGGGTGCCGTGGTGGCGTTGACAACAGTTAGATCGGGCAAGGATGATGCGTTAGTACAACTCTGAAGATGGAGTAGTGGCAGTTGGCGGCGGCGGCCTCTGAAAATGCGTCGGACCGGTGTGTGCCCGTGCCCCATACCTAGCATGTGGCTTGGTTGGGGCCTCTGGTCTTAGATGTTAGGTTTGGCTGCAAGATCTGTGGTATTAGACCCTGACTATCAGCATCCCTTCATCAACTGAATAAGAGTAGCGAGAGTTGTCGTCTAGACGGTGGCTTCAGACTTACTGTTGTATTTCTTTGTAAGGTCTTTTGTGAATAATTAATAAAATGACTGCATGCATCGTCTAGATGCAGAGGTCGTGGTGACCCTCCTTCTCTAAAAAAACTAGACCCCTTAAAGTGAGATTTTAGAAAACAAACCATATGAATTGGTGGATTATTATCATCCTGAGCCACTTAGCGTCAGATTTTAGAAAAGAAATCATATGGATCGGTCAATTTTTACCATCTTATTTATTGTGAAAACTCTACATGCATTATTTTAGAAAACAAATCACATTGATTGGTTAATTTTTATCATCTTATTTATTGTGGAAACTCCACATACATTATTTAGTAACAAAATTGTTACAATCATTCGTTATAACAGCCACCACGCAGGTCAGAGCACTATTCACAAGTAAACCATCATAACAATTAAAAATAATAATTTAGTTGTTTGTAAATGGTCTTGAAATTTTATTTTGAGTTAGTTTATTTTGCGTGTCGTTGATTTTGCTTTGTGATTCGTGTTGTTTTCGTTCTCTGGTTTGTTCTCTCAGGTGTTCGGTCTATGTTAAATTGACTGACCGCATATTTTCATCGGTTAATTCCTTAACGGGCCGAAGCCTACTATGAGGTTCGACCTAGCCTTCCCCTTTCTCTCTTTGTTTTTTTCTTCTGCTTTTCTCTTTTGATTTGTTTGTACTTCTTTTTTTACTTTTATGTATTACTTCATTTTATTTTTTATTTTTGTGTGTGGGTATTTTTGCGATGTTGGATGAGTGTAAATACATTCACACAAATACTATACAATATGTGCCAAAATTACACTATTTTATGATTAATCTTTGCATATTTAAAAAGTACAATTTCAGTACAAAATTGTGTGCAGTTTTATTAAGGAAATCATTTTATTTCTTCTTAAAAGGTAATACCAATTCTACTAATTCAATCTTTCTCATAAAAAATATTATATAATTTTGTTTTATTTTATTTTATTTTCATATCTTCTTTAAGGGTAATACCAATACTGCCAATTCATTCTTCGTAGAAACTTATTTTTTGCAAAAGTTCAACTATCATATGTTTACTCTTGCATATTTTTTAGAAGCGCAACTTTTGTGTATATTGTGTGCAAATTTGGTCATTGTTTTTTTGTAATACCAATGCCACTAATTCATTATTTCTTAAAAAACTTCATTGTTTTGATTTTGTAAATTGTGTGCAAACTTTTTGTTACTTGTTTTTTATTTTTCTATTTTACTGAAGAGTAATACCAATGCTAGTAATTTTTGCTTTCACAGAAAACATCATTTTTTTTGTTTTATTTTCTTTCTTCTTTAAGGGTAATACCAATGCTACTAATTCATTCTTCTAGGAAACTTATTTTTTCTGAAATTCCACAACTATATGTTTATTCTCATATATTATAAAAAAGCGCAATTTTTCTGTCTAAACTGTGTGAAATTTTTGACATTTGTTTTTCCATGTTCTTTTTTCTTAAAGGGTAATACCAATGCCTCTAATTCAATCTTAGTTAGAAAACTTAATTATTATTATCTGTTTTTTTTTTCTTTCTTCTTTAAGTGCAATACCAATGCCACTAATTCACCCCTTATCGGAAACTTATTTTTTTGAAACTCAACAATATTCTTATTCTTGCATATTATAAAAAAGCAAGTTGTGTGTAAATTGTGTGCAAATTTTGTATTTTTTATCTTTTTCTTCTTAAAGGGTAATACCAAAGCTACTAATTCATTCTTAGTTAGTCATTGTTTTGTTTGTGTTTTTGTTTGTTCTTTCTTCTTTAAGTATAATACCAATGTCACAAATTCGTTCCTTCTCGGGAAACTCAATTTTTATGAAACTCCAATATTATATTTTTATTCTTGCATATTATAAGAAAACACAATTTCTGTGTAAATTATGTGCAGATTTTGTCATTATTTATTTATTTATTATTTTCTTAATGGGTGATACCAATGTCACTAATTCTTTCTTCTTTATGAAACTTCATTATTCTGATTTTTAGAAGTGGAGACGTCGTGGATCAAATACCAATGCCACTAATTCAATCTTTCTGTAGAATACTTAGATTTTGCAAAAAAAAAAAGAAAACACACACACACACTCTTATAAGTTTATTCTTGCATATTTTAAAAAATTGCAGCAGTTTCCATGTAGATTGTGTGAATTTTTTATTATTTGTTTTATTTTTATTTAAGGGTAATATGTATGCCACCAATCCATTCCTTCTTAGAAAACTTCTTTTTGGAAAATTTTCACTATGGTATGTTTATTCTTGTATATTATATGTTCTACTAATCATAACTCTGAACTCTTGAGTGAACCTGAAGATTTTCTGTATTACTCTTGATTCCTAAAGGAATAGTCTATGCAAATTTACTACTTATATTGATCGGTCCAAGCTATTAGTATGTACATAAGCTAGCTGAATGTCTCTACATGAGGTTCTATGTTTACATGAGGTTGGGCTTCTGTCTTCAGAATAAAAATTCACAGTGAAATCTGAAATGTTTATAGCTACCGTGGTCAGGATACATGCTAACTACGCGTTGATGGGAATTTGTATTGTGCTTAGCACTAGGCAAAACAGCTAAACTGAAGATGAATATGTCCGCGTGTGGAACTGCTAATCCTGGGATTATAGTAGGAGACGTTGCCGAAGGATGCGGTGCGGAGCAACGGCCGGCTTGGACTCCACACACAAAATTGTGACTGACCCAATATAATTCTGAGTCAACTGACATCTAGCTTTTTTTTGGCGGGTAAAATCTTTGCATTACTCAAATCTCAATGTCCTTCTAGCTGATTCCTCAAAAAATGAAATCTCGCAATCTCAAGCACCACCTTGTTGGCTTAGCGTCTAGCGTCTAATCTTATGAACCTGAAGCTTTGGAAGAGCTTAGTGACCCCAATGCCTCTTTCTTTAGATTAATGAAGATGGACATGCCGAGACTTTCACCGGCACTAATGCGGGGTGGATGGGCTCTAGGTCCGGCGTGACGACGAGCCTCGTGGGCTTGGGCGGATCCATTGATATGGGGCCGGATGACGAAACATGTGGGGGTGGCAGTATTAGAGGTGGAGAGGCCGCGGTCTGGTTGGGAAGGAGTAGTTCGGATTATGAAAATGTGTAGGCGCCATTTTGATTTTGGGTGGGTTTGGGGTGCCGGAAGACGACGTTGCGGTCATCCCGGACTTCCTTAGAGCCCCCCCCCCCCCCCCCCCCCCCCCCCCCCCCCCCCCCCCCCCCCCCCCCCCCCCCCCCGACTTGGGTCCGACCTGGAGGATTTCGGACGTCCGAACCAGTCTGATCCAAAATGAGGGTCTGCGCTGGAGGCCTAAAAGTGTTCGGACCATCCAGTCTGAATATTCAGACATATATGGTAGATTTGGTGAGTCGTGTTGGAGATGCCCTAAGCTCCCTGCTATGATCTATACGAATGGGGAATCAATCTCTATGAATTGTTCAGTATATGTCATTAATTTGGCCAAATCACGGGTCGAATTCATATATCACAGTAAATGTATCACAGAGTATGAGCCATTTCGACAAAATTGGGGATGAAGGCATAAACCTAAGCCACAACCCGACGTTGGCATACGCCAACCATTTTCACCCTAGTCACTAAGCGGTAAGAAGGCAACGGAGACGGAGACGACGCTTTCAGGGGTGCGGCATCCCACTTCTTCCTGGACTCTCTCAAGCCGGAGACTGCCCAGCTTCTTGCTTGTAAAAAAGCGATGCAGTTGGCAATCCAAAGGAATATACAGAAGCTGCAGTTGGAAACGGACTCTCAGGTGGTCGCCGGGATGCTAGTTGAGAAGGAACGGAACTTATCGCCCGTGGGACAAGTAGTCGAGGAGGTGAAAGCTATGATCAAAACTAGAGATGAGTTCAAGCTAACCTGGGTCCGGAGGTCTGCTAATGGGGCTGCCCATTTGCTGGCGAAGTTAGGAGTTAGCACTAGAGCTTCGGCTATTTGGGACACAGTTCCCCCCATTGCATTCTCAGTACTATTTTAGATGAGATCCCTAGTGTAGTTTAATAAAGTGGGGTTGTGACTTAAAAAAGGCAATGGTAGAATTAACAACAATTTTTTTAAAGAGAGAATTAACAACAATTTATTTAACTAGGGTGAAACGATCTCGTTCGTCGAGTGACCGAACCTGGACCGAACGATTAAACTGAAGCGTTTTCCTTAAGATGCTACAGAACATCTTCAGTTCACTCACTGTTCCCTTTCAGAACAGGGGACTGACCTTGTCAAAAAATAAATAAAGAACAGGGGACTGACCTTGTCAAAAAATAAATAAAGAACAGGGGACTGACAGCAGTGCGTGAACCTTTACCAGGCCACTGCTTCTCTACTCAAACATGTCACCTCCTCGACTACTTGTCCCACGCGCCCTCAATGCCGGCAGCGACGACGGGCGCGGGGCGCGAGGATGAGGTGACCGACGGCTGGCAGCTGGTCACCTCGCGTAATGTTCCGCGCCGCCCGGCTTTGGCCGCCTCGACATTCAAGCCGCCGCCCATCCCACGCTGGCTCTTCGGTCGATGCTGCCGGTGCCTCGTCCTGGGGCACAGAGCCTCGATCTGCCGCGAACCCATCCGCTGCTCCCGTTGCCTTCAAAACGGGCACAAGTCAAGGGGCTGCTGCAAACAGTGGAAGCCGCTCCGCTTGCTGGACTCCCCTGCTGTGCCACCACCTCCACTGCCTCGCCTTGTTGCTGCTTCGGTTCAGGCATCGCCTTGCCCTGGTCGTGGTTGGGAAGATCCGTCGCTGCGCCCGCTGCTGCAGATCGCGGCTGTGCCGGCTAGGATGCCATGCCTTGGCGATGCTTCCCTTCGGCCGGAGGAGGACTTTGTCATCGTGCCGGCTACACCAGAGATGCAAGCCGAGTCTGCCATCCTCTCCTCCAACGCTGTTGTGGCATGGCTGGAGGGCGCACGGCAGGACATTTCCTACTGGCAGGTCGCCACGGAGCTCGTCGCGGCTCTGGGCGCTCGCCCGGCTGATGTTGAGGTGGTGAAGCACTATCCAGAGCAGTTCTTTGTCAGGTTGTGTATCAGCATCACTGTGCATAGGCTGTGTCTCGCGGCAGCCTCCCTGGAGCTGGCTACAACATCTTCGTGCGCGAATGGCGGCTGGAGTCGCATGCCGATAATGAGGATATGCTGCTCCACGTCCGCCTGTGCATGGAAGGCGTCCCACTGCACGGGTGGAACGAGTACATCGCCACCTTCCTCATCGGCCGCGGCTGCTCGCTGACTACATCGAGCCGTGCTCCCGACGCAAGGAGGACACGAGGGACTTGGCGCTCTAGGCATGGAGGGCCAACCCCAATGCCATCCCGAAAGTGCAGTGGCTCACGCTCCCTGCTCGTGGCCACCGTCGCCGTGGGCGGCGCGGCCTCCATCACCGCGTCATCATCCACCTCGACCTCCTTGAGGACCACTCCAAGGCCGCCGCCGCCGACGACAACCCGCCGCCACCAAAAGTCCACAAGTTCACCTGGTTCCGTCGCACCGTCGACGTCACGGTCGTCCCCAGGGACCGGCTTGTGCCACAAGGGCGTGAGGTGCGGCGCCAGGACAGACGGGATGACGATGAGGGCGACCACAATGGCCGACGCGGTCGCGGCAACCATGTTCGCGAGGGTTGGGGCGCCAGGGTGCGGCGCTCACTCTCCCGCAACCCTCGTGAGCGCCAGCGGGAGGTGGGTCAGGGCCGCACCAGGGAGCGCTCTGGCGGCCGCAGACATGCCACCAACTCCAGCGCCCCTATGCCGGTAGCCCTCAACGACGTGCCTGCACCGCTACGCGGCTCGGGCTCTGATACGTCTCCAACGTATCTATAATTTTTGATTGCTCCATGCTATATTAGCTACTGTTTTGGACTATATTGGGCTTTATTTTCCACTTTTATATTATTTTTGGGACTAACCTATTAACCGGAGGCCCAACCCAGAATTGCTGTTTTTGCCTATTTCAGTGTTTCGAAGAAACGGAATATCAAACGGAGTCCAAACGGAATAAAACCTTTGGGAACGTGATTTTCTCACCGAACGTGATCCAGGAGACTTGGACCCTACTCCAAGGAGTCAAATAGGCGGTCACGAGGGTGGGGGGCGCCCCCCTAGGGCGCGCCCCCTGCCTCGTGGGCCCCTCGATGCTCCACCGACGTACTCCTTCCTCCTATATATACCTACGTACCCACAAACGATCAGAACAGGAGCCAAAAACCTAATTCCACCGCCGCAACTTTCTGTATCCACGAGATCCCATCTTGGGCCTGTTCCGGAGCTCCACCGGAAGAGGGTCGTCATCACGGAGGGCTTCTACATCATCATAGCCTCTCCGATGAAATGTGAGTAGTTTACCTCAGACCTTCGGGTCCATATTTAGTAGCTAGATGGCTTCTTCTCTCTTTTTGGATCTCAATACAAAGTTCTCCCCCTCTCTTGTGGAGATCTATTCGATGTAATCTTCTTTTTGTGGTGTGTTTGTTGAGACCGATGAATTATGGGTTTATGATCAAGTCTATCTATGAATAATATTTGAATCTTCTCTGAATTCTTTTATGTATGATTGGTTATCATTGCAAGTCTCTTCGAATTATCCGTTTGGTTTGGCCAACTAGATTGGTAGTTCCTGCCATGGGAGAAGTGCTTAGCTTTGGGTTCGATCTTGCGGTGTCCTTTCCCAGTGACAGAAGGGGCAGCAAGGCACGTATTGTATCGTTGCCATTAAGGATAACAAGATGGGGTCTATTTCATATTGCATGAATTTATCTCTCTACATCATGTCATCTTGCTTAAGGCGTTACTCTGTTTTTAACTTAATACTCTAGATGCATGCTGGATAGCGGTCGATGAGTGGAGTAATAGTAGTAGATGCAGAATCGTTTCGGTCTACTTGTCACGGACGTGATGCCTATATACATGATCATGCCTAGATATTCTCATAACTATGCTCAATTTTGTCAATTGCTCAACAATAATTTGTTCACCCACCGTAGAATACTTATGCTCTTGAGAGAAGCCACTAGTGAAACCTATGGCCCCGGGTTTATTCTCATCATATCAATCTCCATCACTTTAATCTTGTTTTGCTTTTTTACTTTGCCTTTACTTTTTACCTTGCATTTTATACCAAAAATATTATATCTATCAGATCTCACTCTCGTAAGTGACCGTGAAGGGATTGACAACCCCTAATCGCGTTGGTTGCGAGTAGCTATCGTTTTGTGCATGTACGAGGGACTTGAGCATGGCCTCCTACTGGATTGATACCTTGGTTCTCAAAAAAATTGAGGGAAATACTTAGGCTACTCTGCTGCATCATCCCTTCCTCTTCGGGGAAAACCAACGCAAGCTCAAGACGTAGCAAGAAGGATTTCCGGCGCCGTTGCCAGGGAGTCTACGCAAAAAGTCAACATACCAAGTACACATCACAATCCCTATCTCTCGCATTACATTATTTGCCATTTGCCTCTCGTTTTCCTCTCCCCTACTTCACCCTTGCCATTTTATTTGCCCTCTCTTTATCTCTCTATCCTCCCTCTCTATTTGCCTCTTTTGCCCGCTTGCCTTTTTGTTTGCTCGTGTGTTAGATTGCTTGTTTGTCGCGATGGCTCAACCAATATTCGGTGATCTTCACCTTAAAAGGTTAGAGGAGATCAAAAAAACGTTAGGAAATTTATGGTTTTGCAATTTGAGCATAATAATTTCTTTAGAAACGAGCTTAAGGAACAAAAAAGTTTTATGAGTTATATGAATAAAGAGCTTGATGATATGTCTAAAGAATTTGATGGTATAAGATCCCAAATTGCTCGTCTAGAAAAGATGACTGCTGAAATTTCGGATATGCAAGCCACCTTAGTTAATAAGATGGCTGCTAAACCGGATTCCTATGAAAATCAAGATGAAGATCTAAAAGTCATTGATGTGTCACCTATTAAATCTTTGTTTTGCAATATGAATCTTGATGAAACTGAATATGATCTTCCTTTACTTAGAAGGCGTTCTAAAAATTCAGAGTATTTAGATCTTTATGATGAAATTGATGAAAGTGGGATTGAAAGAAATAAAAATATAGATGTTGCTAAACCCACTATATTGGATTTCAAGGAATTTAATTATGAAAGTTGCTCTTTAATTGATTGTATTTCCTTGTTGCAATCCGTGCTAAATTCTCCACATGCTTATAGTCAAAATAAAGCCTTCACCGAACATATTGTTGATGCCTTGATGCAATCTTATGAAGAAAAACTTGAGTTGAAAGTTTCTATACCTAGAAAACTCTATGATGAGTGGGAACCAACTATTAAAATTAAAATTAAAGATCATGAGTTTTATGCTTTGTGTGATTTGGGTGCTAGTGTCTCTACTATTCCCAAGACTTTGTGTGATTTGCTAGATTTCCGTAATTTTGATGATTGCTCTCTAAACTTGCATCTTGCGGATTCCACTATTAAGAAACCTATGGGAAGAATTAATGATATTATTATTGTTGCAAATAGGAATTATGTGCCCGTAGATTTCATTGTTCTTGATATAGATTGCAATCCTTCTTGCCCTATTATTCTTGGTAGACCTTTCCTTAGAACGGTTGGTGCGATTATTGATATGAAGGAAGGGAATATTAGATTTCAATTTCCATTAAAAAAGGGCATGGAACACTTTACAAGAAATAAAATAAAATTACCATATGAAACTATCATGAGAGCCACTTATGGATTGCCTACCAAAGATGGCAATACCTAGATCTATCCTCGCTTTTATGCCTAGCTAGGGGCGTTAAACGATAGCGCTTGTTGGGAGGCAACCCAATTTTATTTTTATTCCTTGCTTTTTGCTCCTGCTTAGTAATAAATAAATTATCTAGCCTTTGTTTTGGTTGTGTTTTTTGTGTTTAATTAGTGTTTGTGCCAAGTAGAACCGTTGGGAAGACTTGGGGAAAGTCTTGTTGAACTTGCTGTAAAAAACAGAAACTTTAGCGCTCACGAGAACTGCTGTCATTATTATTTGAAGAGTGATATTTAGTTAATTCTTTTTGAATATGATTAATAGATAAATTCCTCACGTCTAGAAATTTATTTTAGAATTTTTGGGGTTCCATATCTTGCGCTAGATACAGATTACTACAGACTGTTCTGTTTTTGACAGATTCTGTTTTTCGTGTGTTGTTTGCTTATTTTGATGAATCTATGGGTAGTAAAATAGTTTATAATCCATAGAGAAGTTGGAATACAGTAGGTTTAACACCAATATAAATAAAGAATGAGTTCATTACAGTACCTTGAAGTGGTCTTTTGTTTTCTTTCGCTAACGGAGCTCACAAGTTTTCTACTTTAAGTTTTGTGTTGTGAAGTTTTCAAGTTTTGAGTGAATTCTTTTGATGGATTATGGAAAAAGGAGTGGCAAGAGCCTAAGCTTGGGGATGCCCATGGCACCCCCAAGATAATCCAAGGACACCAAGAATCCAAAGCTTGGGGATGCCCCGGAAGGCATCCCCTCTTTCGTCCACTTCCATCGGTAATTTACTTGGAGCTATATTTTTATTCACCAACATGATATGTGTTTTGCTTGGAGCGTCTTGTATTATTTGTGTCTTTGTGTCTTAGTATGCCACAATCATCCTTGCTGTACACACCTTTTGAGAGAACCATACATGAATTGAAATTTTATAGAATACTCTATATGCTTCACTTATATCTTTTGAGCGTAGTAGTTTTGCTCTATGTGCTTCACTTATATCTTTTGAGCTAAGTAGTTTTGCTCTATGTGCTTCACTTATATCTTTTGAGCGTTATAATTTTGCTCCATGTGCTTCACTTAGATCTTTTAGAGCGTTATAATTTTGCTCCATGTGCTTCACTTAGATCTTTTAGAGCACGGTGGTGGATTTGTTTTAAAGAAACTATTGATCTCTCATGCTTCACTTAAATTATTTTGAGAGTCTCTTAATAGCATGGTAATTTGCTTAATAATAATATGCTTGGCATTCAAGATTTGTGAAACTTTCTTTTGAGTGTGTTGAATACTAAGAAAAGATTGAAGCATGATAATTGTTTTGAGATATGGAGGTGATAATATTAAAGTCATGCTAGTTGAGTAGTTGTGAATTTAAAGAATACTTGTGTTAAAGTTTGTGATTCCCGTAGCATGCACGTATGGTGAACCGTTATGTGATGAAGTCGGAGCATGATTTATTTATTGATTGTCTTCCTTATGAGTGGCGGTCGGGGACGAGCGATGGTCTTTTCCTACCAATCTATCCCCCTAGGAGCATGCGCGTAATACTTTGCTTTGATAACTTCTAGATTTTTGCAATAACTATATGATCTTTATGACTAATCTTGAGTCCATGGATTATACGCACTCTCACCCTTCCACCTTTGCTAGCCTCTCTAATACCACACACTTTTCGCCGGTATCATACACCTACCATATACCTTCCTCAAAACAGCCACCATACCTACCCATCATGGCATTTCCATAGCCATTCCGAGATATATTGCCATGCAACTTTCCACCGTTCCGTTCATGACACATTCATCATTTTCATATTGCATATCCCGGTACACCGCCGGATGCATCTATATAGAGTCATATTTTGTTCTAAGTATCGAGTTGTAATTGTTGAGTTGTAAGAAAAATAAAAGTGTGATGATCATCATTATTAGAGCATTGTCCCAGTGAGGAAAGGATGATGGAGACTATGATTCCCTCATAAGTAGGGATGAGACTCCGGACGAAAAATAAATAAAAAAGAGGCCAAAGAAGCCCATATAAAAAAGGCCCAAATAAAAAAAATGAGAGAAAAAGAGAGAAGGGACAATGTTACTATCTTTTTTACCACACTTGTGCTTCAAAGTAGCACCATGATCTTCATAGTAGAGAGTCTCTCATGTTATCACTTTCATATACTAGTGGGAATCTTTCATTATAGAACTTGGCTTGTGTATTCCAATGATGGGCTTCCTCAAATTGCCCTAGGTCTTCATGAGCAAGCAAGTTGGATGCACACCCACTTAGTTTATTTTTGAGCTTTCATATACTTATAGCTCTAGTGCATCCGTTGCATGGCAATCCCTACTCACTCACATTGATATCTATTGATGGGCATCTCCATAGCCCGTTGATACGCCTAGTTGATGTGAGACTATCTTCTCATTTTTGTCTTCTCCACAACCACCATTCTATTCCACCTATAGTGCTATATCCATGGCTCACGCTCATGTATTGCGTGAAGATTGAAAAAGTTTTGAAAAAGGTAGAGTATGAAACAATTGCTTGGCTTGTCATCGGGGTTGTGCATGATTTAAATACTTTGTGCGGTGAAGATAGAGTATAGCCAGACTGTATGATTTTGTAGGGATAACTTTCTTTGGCCATGTTATTTTGAGAAGACATAATTGCTTTGTTAGTATGCTTGAAGTATTATTATTTCTATGTCAATATAAAATTTTGTCTTGAATCTTTCGAATCTGAATATTCATATCACAATTAAGAAGATTTGCATTGAAATTATGCCAAGTAGCACTCCACATCAAAAATTCTCTTTTTATCATTTACCTACTCGAGGACGAGCAGGAATTAAGCTTGGGGATGCCTGATACGTCTCCAACGTATCTATAATTTTTGATTGCTCCATGCTATATTATCTACTATTTTGGACTATATTGGGCTTTATTTTCCACTTTTATATTATTTTTGGGACTAACCTATTAACCGGAGGCCCAGCCCAGAATTGTTGTTTTTTGCCTATTTCAGTGTTTCGAAGAAATGAAATATCAAACGGAGTCCAAACGGAATAAAACCTTCGGGAACGTGATTTTCTCACCGAACGTGATCCAGGAGACTTGGACCCTACTCCAAGGAGTCAAAGAGGCGGTCACGAGGGTGGGGGGCGCCCCCCCTAGGGCGCCCCCCTTCCTCGTGGGCCCCTCGATGCTCCATCGACGTACTCCTTCGTCCTATATATACCTACGTACCCCCAAACGATCAGAACAGGAGCCAAAAACCTAATTCCATCGTCGCAACTTTCTGTATCCACGAGATCCCATCTTGGGGCTTGTTCCGGAGCTCCGCCGGAAGAGGGCCATCATCACGGAGGGCTTCCACATCATCATAGCCTCTCCGATGAAGTGTGAGTAGTTTACCTCAGACCTTCGGGTCCATAGTTAGTAGCTAGATGGCTTCTTCTCTCTTTTTGGATCTCAATACAAAGTTCTCCCCCTCTCTTGTGGAGATCTATTCGATGTAATCTTCTTTTTGCGGTGTGTTTGTTGAGACCGATGAATTATGGGTTTATGATCAAGTCTATCTATGAATAATATTTGAATCTTCTCTGAATTCTTTTATGTATGATTGGTTATCTTTGCAAGTCTCTTCGAATTATCCGTTTGGTTTGGCCAACTAGATTGGTAGTTCTTGCCATGGGAGAAGTGCTTAGCTTTGGGTTCGATCTTGCGGTGTCCTTTCCTAGTGACAGAAGGGGCAGCAAGGCACGTATTGTATCGTTGCCATCGAGGATAACAAGATGGGGTTTATTTCATATTGCATGAATTTATCTCTCTACATCATGTCATCTTGCTTAAGGCGTTACTCTGTTTTTAACTTAATACTCTAGATGCATGCTGGATAGCGGTCGATGAGTGGAGTAATAGTAGTAGATGCAGAATCGTTTCGGTCTACTTGTCATGGATGTGATGCCTATATACATGATCATGCCTAGATATTCTCATAATTATGCTCAATTCTGTCAATTGCTCAACAGTAATTTGTTCACCCACCGTAGAATACTTATGCTCTTGAGAGAAGCCACTAGTGAAACCTATGGCCCCCGGGTCTATTCTCATCATATCAATCTCCATCACTTTAATCTTGTTTTGCTTTTTACTTTGCCTTTACTTTTTACCTTGCATCTTTATACCAAAAATACCAAAAATATTATATCTATTAGATCTCACTCTCGTAAGTGACCGTGAAGGGATTGACAACCCCTAATCGCGCTGGTTGCGAGTAGCTATCGTTTTGTGCAGGTACGAGGGACTTGAGCGTGGCCTCCTACTGGATTGATACCTTGGTTCTCAAAAAAACTGAGGGAAATACTTAGGCTACTCTGCTGCATCATCCCTTCCTCTTCGGGGAAAACCAACGCAAGCTCCAGACGTAGCAGGCTCGGTCAGCGGTGAGCATGTGCGTGCTCTCGAGCTGCTGCCCACGCAGGTGCAGGGCGCTGCCGCGGTTCGGGGGCACAGCCCCACTCGCCAGGCCTCTCCGCGCTCTGCCAGACGCCGCTCCCAGGCGAGCCTCACTCCCCAGGCATCTCCACCGCTATCTCCAACTACGGTGCTGCCGGCAAGCCTACGGTCCAAGCGCTCTGAAGATAGGAGTTCTCCCATGCGTCTCGCTGGGCCCAGCTCGTCACTGCTCGAGCTCTGCTCGCCTGTGACCCTGCTGCGCCCCCTGGCGTCCCCTTCCAGGCCACCGGGGTTTGAAGTGTTGGAAATATGCCCTAGAGGCAATAATAAAATGGTTATTATTGTATTTCCTTATTCATGATAATTGTCTATTGTTCATGCTATAATTGTATTATCCGGAAACCGTAATACATGTGTGAATACATAGATCACAACATGTCCCTAGTAAGCCTCTAGTTGACTAGCTCGTTGATCAATAGATGGTCATGGTTTCTTGACCATGGACATTGGATGTCATTGATAACGGGATCACATCATTCGGAGAATGATGTGATGGACAAGACCCAATCCTAAGCATAGCACAAGATCGTGTAGTTCGTTTGCTAGAGCTTTTCTAATGTCAAGTATCATTTCCTCAGACCATGAGATTGTGCAACTCCCGGATACTGTAGGAATGCTTTGGGTGTACCAAACGCCACAACGTAACTGGGTGGATATAAAGGTGCACTACAGGTATCTCCGAAAGTGTCTGTTGGGTTGGCACGAATCGAGACTGGGATTTGTCACTCCGTATGACAGAGAGGTATCTCTGGGCCCACTCGGTAATGCATCATCATAATGAGCTCAATGTGACTAAGGAGATAGTCATGCGTTATAGAACGAGTAAAGTGACTTGCCGGTAACGAGATTGAATGAGGTATTGGGATACCGACAATCAAATCTCGGGCAAGTAACATACCGATTGATAAAGGGAATTGAATACGGGATTGATCGAATCCCCGACATTGTGGTTCATCCGATGAGATCATCGTGGAACATGTGGGAGCCAATATGGTTATCCAGATCCCGCTATTGGTTATTGGCCGGAGAGGTGTCTCGGTCATGTCTGCATGGTCCCCGAACCCGTAGGGTCTACACACTTAAGGTTCGGTGACGCTAGAGTTGTTATGGGAAATAGTATGTGGTTACCGAAGGTAGTTCGGAGTCCCGGATGAGATTCCGGACATCACGAGGAGTTCCGGAATGGTCCGGCAGTGAAGATCGATATATTGGACGAAGGGTATTGGAGTCTGGAAGTGTTCCGGGGGTACCAGGCTATGGCCAGCATGACCGAAAGGTGTTTCGGGAGCCCCGGCAAGTGTTGGAGGGCCTCATGGGCCAAAGGGGAAGGGGCAAACCAACCCACTAAGGGGTGGTGCGCCCCCCACACCCTTTCCCACGTTACATGGGGAGGTGGGGCGCCTCCACCTAGCTTGGGAGGCAAGCCTCCACCTGCTTGGCTTGGGGGGCAAGTCTCCCTAGGATTTTCCCTAGGGAGATCCAATCTTCCTGGCCGCCGCCCCTAGGGGAAACCCTAGGGCGCCTCCCCCTCTCCCCTTGCCCCTATATATAGTGGAGGGGTGGGAGGGCAGCCGCAACCTCTTCCCTAGCGCAGCCCTCCCTCCTCCTACACCTCCTCCTCCTCCATAGTGCTTGGCGAAGCCCTGCTGGAGAACCACGAGCTCCATTGCCACCATGCCGTCGTGCTGCTGGAGTTCTCCCTCAACTTCTCCTCTCCCCTTGCTGGATCAAGAAGGAGGAGACGTCCCCGGGCTGAACGTGTGTTGAACGCGGAGGCGCCGTCCGTTTGGCGCTAGATCGGATCTTCCCCGATTTGAATCGCCACGAGTACGACTCCATCAACCGCGTTCTTGTAACACTTCCGTTTAGCGATCTTCAAGGGTATGAAGATGCACTCCCTCTCTCTCGTTGCTAGCATCTCCTAGATTGATCTTGTTGACATGTAGGAAAATTTTGAATTATTGCTACGTTTCCCAACATGAAGTGTAGCGACCCGACCCGAATGGATCAAGTCTCTGTGCTTAAGTGTCATCCCTGGATCGGTATGCTGACACACACAGTACTCGAGGATTTATAACAGAGGTAAATCACATGTATAAGTAACGTAAATACTATTACCTCAATCCAAATAGCGGAAGTAACAAGGTTGTGGATTCCCATCAACACCAACGGCAAAGTTGAGTGTAGAAATCGTAACCCTAACGTATCACTTACTCGTCGTAAGAAAATCCTGCAACATGAGACGTTGCAGCCACAAAGGGTCAGTACATTGAATGTACTGGCAAATTCACACCATAGAGGATGATGAATAAAGGCTATCACTACATGCATATTTGGCTGGTGGAAAAGCTCTATGGTTATAAGGTTTTTGCGAAAAGCCAATTTTTCCCTACTGCAAAGGAATAAATTTATTTAACTATCATGGTGGTTGTTAAACATTGAGAATGGTTGACAGCATTCTCAATCCCAATTAAGTAACATCATTAAACCCAACAAAATTAATTTAAGTAACATGATGAGATTCACATGATAATCCAGGTACTAGATACTCAAGATGTCCATAACCGGGGACACGGCTAATCATGATTAGTTTATATACTCTGCAGAGGTTTGCGCACTTTTCCCCACAAGACTCGATCTCCTCCGTTGGATATCTCGCACTGCATGGTGTTTGAGAAACGGATGACCGAGACATAGTCTTTCAGAAGTGCTAGCACCTTACGATCGGGTAGACCGTACCACCTACATCCCCTACATCTGGAGTTCGCACGACTTAGTCAACTATGCTAGAGCCCATAATAGCTTGTGGCTGCACACGGAAGTTTCTAGCATGAATAATCTCATGATCCCTTTGAGCCTGGGTGGCGGTCCAAAAGAAAACAGGCAATCCTGGTCTACCCAGGTGCCTAGACAGGCAATCCTGGAATAACCCGGTGCCTCAATCCACCCAGATGTGTATTAAAGTTGCCACCTTAAGTAAACCATTAATTAACAATCTCACATCTGTCATGAAATACTCTCAAACCCAATCCACGTCTACGAGCATAGCATGGCAATGTAAGCATAACGCAATAGTAACTCCCAAGGTTTGAATGCAGGGCAATAGGTTCCTACCTCATCAACTATTTCCCAATACCCACATGTTATCAATCCTACTCATCCAATGTTTGAGGGTGAAACTAATGCATAAAAACTGGGTATGAAAGGGGATATGATCAAAGTGTGAACTTGCCTGCAATGTTGATGAAGATGATTCGCACTCAAAAATCTTGATAGATCTACTTGTCTCAGTCCGGTCAATCTATCGTAAGCAAGCAATAGTAACCACACATAAGCAATCACTCGAAGATCACAAAGATCGAAGAAGACAATTCGGAAAACATCAAAACCAAGCAAATAACTCTTGCAACATAAAACAATTTCTAACAGTACCAAAATTATATGAATTTGGCCTTATCAGAAAGTTTAGGTCAAGAGCTTCGATTTGCAAAAAGAATCAACTCAAACGGAGCTACGAAACTCAAGTTATGATCAAATGAAGTTTGAATTCAAAACTGATCCAATTCAAATTTTAAACTTTTCAAAAACATGTTTGAGTTGGATTACTGGATAGAGGAGATCATAACGAAGACGTGGGCGTTGGTTTCGTTGGATTTGGATAAACGAGTAAAAAGATGTGGTCGTTTGAAGTACAGGGACTAATCTATGAAGAAAATTATCACGAATAGGTCCCTGGCCGAAATTAACAGAAAAAAGAAAACACTAAATAACGAACGTTCACTAACTAGTTCTAAACAGAGAACGTTCTCTAAATAGATCTAACTAAAAAAACTAAACCGGTTTTTAAGCGAAAACCGAAGTAAACCTAAAGGAAAAAAATTAAACCGGACCAGGACGGTTTTATACCGGTTTGGCCGGTTCGGGCGGATTGGCCGGCGGGTCATCGGCGGCGGCGGTTACGGTAGGCGAGCTCCGGCGACTACAGCGACGGCGGCGTCGGGCGACGACGGCGGCAGCAGCTAGCGACGCAGGCGGTGGCTACGCAGGGCGGAGGAGGCAGCGGCGAGGCGCGGCAAGGCGGCGCGGCTTCGTAGCGGCGGCGGCGGAATCTACGGTGGCGGCGGCGCGAGATGCGAGGGCGGCGGCGGCTCAAGGCGTCGCGGGGCTCGAGGGACCAGCTATTTATGGAGGAGGACGGCACGAAGGCGTGCGGGAGGGGGTAAAGGAGGCCGGGGCGGGCACGGGGAGCAAGGCGGCGCGGCGGCGGACTCGGGAGGCGTGCAGGCGGCGAACTCCTCCCGGAGTCGGAGGCGGCGGCGTGCGCGTGGGCCGGCTGGCCTGGCGCGGGGAGAGAGAGAGCAGTGCTGGGCTTCGGCCTGGCACTGTTTGAAGAGTTTTTTTCTAAATATTTTTCAGAAAAATAAATTAATAAAAGCAAAATAAATAAAATATTTTATAGGCATATAATATATCAAAATTTTCAGAAAAAGATTCTCTACGACATGAACATTTTTATAACTTCAAATAAAATCCACACAAATTCAGATAAATCAAGGAGTGCTAGTGGTCTATTAAAATCCAACAAAAATCATTTTTAAAATACCAAAATGATTTCAAATTAATTTTTCTCCAATTTTCTATTGTAGGGAATCATGTTACCCTAATTTCCATATATTTTATTTTTGGAGAAAAATAATTTGAATAAAACTCAAATATCTCCAAATTGAAAATAAATTCAAAAGAACTTTGAATTTAATTCTTCGAAACTCCCAACTCATATTTCATATAATTTGAAGAAGTCATTTTATCTTCTCTCATGAAAATCATTGAGCTGCATGAAGTTTATGAATTGAAATATTCTCGAATGAAATTCAAATATTTTCAACACCCCTTGTCATTTAAATAAATGGAAGAAGTCATGTCATCTTCTCTCCAGGGATTTGTGTTTGAAAAGAATTTGAATTCATGGAGATCAGAAAGCAAATATTAAAGTTTGGGAAAGTCCTTTTATTCCCTCTCATTTAACTTTCAAAAAGTTTCGAATTTCACTCAATTTCACACAATCAATCAAACAATCAATCAAATCTATCTATTTGTTTATAACATTCCAAAATTTAGAATTTTGGGATGTTACATGAAGCCTCTCCCACGTCGCCGCTCATCTCTGCTGGCCCCATGCAGCGCACACCGTCGCCGGTCCGCTGCCCGGTCATGCAGGACCAGAGCACTGCTGTGGCGCCCCTGTTTGCGCAGCGGCAGCATGGCTGATACATCTCCGTTGTATCTACTTTTCCAAACACTTTTGCCCTTATTTTGGACTCTAACTTGCATGATTTGAATGGAACTAACCCGGACTCACGCTGTTTTCAGCCGAATTGCCATGGTGTTATTTATGTGCAGAAACAAAAGTTCTCGGAATGACCTGAAACTTCACGGAATGTCTTTTTCGAAATAATAAAAAATCCTTGCAAAAGATGAAGACCATGGGGCTCACATCCTAGCCACGAGGGTGGGGGGCGCGCCCCCTACCTCGTGGGCCCCCTGGAGCTCCTCCGACCTCAACTCCAACTCTATATATTTGCTTTCGGGGAGAAAAAAATAGAGGAGAAGGATTCATCACGTTTTACGATACGGAGCCGCCGCCAAGCCCTAAAACCTCTCGGGAGGGCTGATCTGGAGTGCGTTCGGGGCTCCGGGGAGGGGAATCCGTCGCCATCGTCATCATCAACCTTCCTCCATCACCAATTTCATGATGCTCACCGCCGTGCATGAGTAATTCCATCATAGGCTTGCTGGACGGTGATGGGTTGGATGAGATTTATCATGTAATCGAGTTAGTTTTGTTAGGGTTTGATCCCTAGTATCCACTATGTTCTGAGATTGATGTTGCTATGACTTTGCTATGCTTAATGCTTGTCACTAGGGCCCGAGTGCCATGATTTCAGATCTGAACCTATTATGTTTTCATCAATATATGTGAATTCTTGATCCTATCTTGCAAGTCTATAGTCACCTACTATGTGTTATGATCTGGCAACCCCGAAGTGACAATAATCGGGACCACTCCCGGGGATGACCGTAGTTTGAGGAGTTCATGTATTCACTATGTGTTAATGCTTTGGTCCGGTACTCTATTAAAAGGAGGCCTTAATATCCCTTAGTTTCCACTAGGACCCCGCTGCCACGGGAGGGTAGGACAAAAAATGTCATGCAAGTTCTTTTCCATAAGCACGTATGACTATATTCGGAATACATGCCTACATTACATTGATAAATTGGAGCTAGTTCTGTGTCACCCTAGGTTATGACTGTTACATGATGAACCACATCCGGCATAATTCTCTATCACCGATCCATTGCCTACGAGTTTTCCCTATATTGTTCTTCGCTTATTTACTTTTCCGTTGCTACTGTTACAATCACTACAAAATACCAAAAACATTACTTTTGCTACCGTTACTTTTGCTATCGTTACCACTGCTATCATACTACTTTGCTACTAAATACTTTGCTGCACATATTAAGTTTCCAGGTGTGGTTGAATTAACAACTCAGCTGCTAATACTTGAGAATATTCTTTGGCTCCCCTTGTGTCGAATCAATAAATTTGGGTTGAATACTCTACCCTCGAAAACTGTTGTGATCCCCTATACTTGTGGGTTATCAAGACTATTTTCTGGCGCAGTTGCCGGGGAGCATAGCTCTATTCTTTGAGTCACTTGGGATTATATCTGCTTATCATTATGAAGAGCTTGAGAGATCCAAAAACCAAGATTTATCCCTCAACTACGAGGGGAGGTAAGGAAGTGCCATCTAGCTCTGCACTTGATTCACCTTCTGTTTTGAGTAAGCTTGAGACACCTAAACCTGCTTCTGCTATTGATTCTGATATGTCGCATGTTATTGATGATGCCACTTCTGCTATGCATGATACTTATGATGAAACTGCTTCTATGCTTGATACTACTATGGCACTTGGTGAATTTCTTGATGAACAACTTGCTAGGGTTAGAGAGAATGAAATTATTGAAACTGATAATGTTGATGAAAGTGATGATGAAGACTCTCCCCTTAATAAATATGAATTGCCTGTTGTTTGTGAGGGTTATGTTCTGGATGAAGAATCTGCTAGAGCTATTTTAGCTTGCAATGGTAGATATGATCTAAAGAGGTTATTAGCTAAATGGAAGCAGCAATCCCTTAATGCTAGAATGAAATCTGACCCTGCTTTTGCTACTTCACCTATCTGTGTTACTGATAAGGATTATGAATTCTCAGTTGATCCTCATATAATTACTTTGGTTGAATCTGATCCTTTTTATGGCTATGAATCTTAAACTGTTGTGGCACATCTTACTAAATTAAATGATATAGCCACCCTATTCATTAATGATGAGAGAACTCGTTACTTTTATATCCTTCAAATATTTCAGTTCTCATTAAAGGGTGATGCTAAGATATGGTTTAATTCTCTTGATCCTGGTTGTGTGCGTAGTCCCCAGGATATGGTTTATTACTTCTCTGCTAAATATTTCCCTGCTCATAAGAAACAAGCTGCCTTAAGGGATATATATAATTTTGTGCAAATTGAAGAAGAGAGTCTCCCACAAGCTTGGGGGAGGCTTCTCCAATTACTTAATGCTTTGGCTGATCATCCTCTTAAGAAAAATGAAATACTTGATATCTTTTATAATGGACTAACCGATGCTTCCAGAGATTACCTGGATAGTTGTGCTGGTTCTGTTTTCAGGGAAAGAACACCAGATGAAGCTAAAATTCTATTGAATAATATGTTGACAAATGAAAATAATTGGACACTTCTTGAGCCTATTCCTAAACCAACTCCGAAGAAGAGAGGTGTTCTATTTCTCAGTCCTGAAGATATGCAAGAGGTAAAGAAATCCATGAAAGAAAAGGGTATTAAAGCTGAAGATTGTAAGAATTTACCTCCTATTGAAGAAATACATGGTCTTAATTTACCGCGTGTCGAAGAAATGCATAATTTTAATCCATCTCCTATTGAAGAAATACATGGTCTTGATAACCCGACACAGGTAGTAAAGGTAAATTCTCTCTAATAGATATGATAAAGCTGAAATCCCATTTACTAAGTTTGCTAGCCCATGCTTAGATGAGTTTGATAAATTTATGGTTAAGCAAGAAGACTTCAATGCTTATTTTGGTAGAGAATTAAAACGCAGTGCTGATATGCTTGAACACTTGGGTGATTATATGGCTAATGTCAAAGGTGAACTTAAACTTATTAGTAAACATGCTTCTATGGTTACCACTCAAGTAGAACAAGTACTTAAAGCTCAAAATGATTTGCTCAATGAATTGAATAGTAAGAATAATGATTATGATGTTAGAGTGGCTACTAGAACTGGCAGAATGACTCACGAACCTTTGTATCCTGAAGGCCACCCAAAGAGAATTGAGCAAGATTCTCAGAGAAATAATATAGATGCACCTAGTCCTTCTAAAAGGAAGAAAAAGAAAAATGATAGGACTTTGCATGCTTCTAGTGAACCTATTACCGAAACACCTGAGAATCCAAATGATATTTCTATTTCTGATGCTGAAACACAATCTGGTAATGAACCTGAAACTAGTGATAATGTTAATGATAATGTTCATGTTGATGCTCAACCTAGCAATGATAATGATATATAAATTGAACCTGTAGTTGATCTTGATAACCCACAATCAAAGAATCAACGTTATGATAAGAACGACTTTCTTGCTAGGAAACATGGTAAACAAAGAGAACCATGGGTTCAGAAACCCATGCCTTTCCCTCCCAAACCATCCAAGAAAAAGGATGATGAGGATTTTGAGCGCTTTGCTGAAATGATTAGACCTATCTTTTTGCGTATGCGATTAACTGATATGCTTAAAATGAATCCTTATGCTAAGTACATGAAAGAAATGTTACTAATAAAAGAAAGATATCGGAAACTGAAATTTCCACCATGCTTGATAATTATACTTTTAAGGGTGGAATACCAAAGAAACTTGGAGATCCAAGAGTACCCACTATACCATGCTCCATTAAAAGAAACTATGTTAAAACTGCGTTATGTGATCTTGGAGCCGGTGTTAGTGTTATGCCTCTCTCTTTATATCGTAGACTTGATTTGAATAAGTTGACACATACTGAAATATCTTTGCAAATGGCTGATAAATCAACTGCTATACCTATCGGTATTTGTGAGGATGTGCCTGTTGTGGTTGCAAACGTTAGTATTCTAACAGACTTTGCTATTCTTTATATTCCCGAGGACGATAATATGTCTATTATTCTTGGAAGACCCTTTTTGAATACTGCAGGGACTGTTATTGATTGCAACAAAGGCATTGTCACTTTTCATGTTAATGGTAATGAGCATACGGTACACTTTCCGAGGAAACAACCTCAAGTCCACAGTATCTATTCTATTGGAAAAATTCCATCGATTATTTTCGGAGGTTTTGAATTTCCTCTTCCTACTGTCAAGAAGAAATATGATATTCTTATTATTGGGGATGTGCATATCCCCGTTGAGGTAACCTGGTGTTATTCGAAAATTCTCCGGTTCCATGTTATTCGGAATGAGTTTGTTAACAAGACTTGATCAACCTTGTTAATGGATTCCTTTTGACGATCATGAGATGGATGAATTGAGAAAACACAACTCTCTGTACCCTCCTTTTACTTTTTGTTATTTATATTAAATAAAATAAAAATAGTATTTTCTGTCTGTTATCTGAATTATCCGTGCAATATAAAAATACCTCAAAAATAAAAGTTCTCCAAATGCCCTAAAATTTAAATATCATTTTTTCTAGAATATTTGAGAATATTTGGCACTGAGAAAACAGCAGGGGCCATCCACCTGGCCACGAGGGTGGAGGGCGCGCCCTGATACGTCTCCAACGTATCTATAATTTTTGATTGCTCCATGCTATATTATCTACTGTTTTGGACTATATTGGGCTTTATTTTCCACTTTTATATTATTTTTGGGACTAACCTATTAACCGGAGGCCCAGCCCAGAATTGCTGGTTTTTTGCCTATTTCAGTGTTTCGGATAAACGGAATATCAAACGGAGTCCAAACGGAATAAAATCTTCGGGAACGTGATTTTCTCACCGAACGTGATCCAAGAGCTTGGACCCTGCTCCAAGGAACAAAAGAGGCGGTCACGAGGGTGGGGGGCGCCCCCCTCCCAGGGCGCGCCCCCTGCCTCGTGGGCCCCTCGTTGCTCCTCCAGCGTACTTCTTCCTCCTATATATACACACGTACCCCCAAACGATCAGAACAGGAGCCAAAAATCTAATTCCATCGCCGCAACTTTCTGTGTCCACGAGATCCCATCTTGGGGCTTGTTCCGGAGCTCCGCCGGAAGAGGGCCGTCATCACGGAGGGCTTCTACATCATCATAGCCTCTCCAATGAGGAGTGAGTAGTTTACCTCAGACCTTCGGGTCCATAGTTAGTAGCTAGATGGCTTCTTCTCTCTCTTTGAATCTCAATACAAAGTTCACCCCCTCTCTGGTGGAGATCTATTCGATGTAATCTTCTTTTTGCGGTGTGTTTGTTGAGACCGATGAATTGTGGGTTTATGATCAAGTCTATCTATGAATAATGTTTGAATCTTCTCTGAATTCTTTTATGTATGATTGGTTATCTTTGCAAGTCTCTTCGAATTATCCGTTTGGTTTGGCCAACTAGAGTGGTAGTTCTTGCCATGGGAGAAGTGCTTAGCTTTGGGTTCGATCTTGCGGTGTCCTTTCCCAGTGACAGAAGGGGCAGCAAGGCACGTATTGTATCATTGCCATCGAGGATAACAAGATGGGGTTTATGTCATATTGCATGAATTTATCTCTCTACATCATGTCATCTTGCTTAAGGCGTTACTCTCTTTTTAACTTAATACTCTAGATGCATGCTGGATAGTGGTCGATGAGTGGAGTAATAGTAATAGATGCAGAATCGTTTCGATCTACTTGTCACGGACGTGATGCCTATATACATGATCATGCCTAGATATTCTCATAACTATGCTCAATTCTGCCAATTGCTCAACAGTAATTTGTTCACCCACCGTAGAATACTTATGCTCTTGAGAGAAGCCACTAGTGAAACCTATGGCCCCCGGGTCTATTCTCATCATATCAATCTCCATTACTTTAATCTTGCTTTGCTTTTTTACTTTGCCTTTACTTTTTTACTTTGCATATTTATACCAAAAATACCAAAAATATTATATCTATCAGATCTCACTCTCGTAAGTGACCATGAAGGGCTTGACAACCCCTAATCGCGTTGGTTGCGAGTAGCTATCGCTTTGTGCATGTACGAGGGACTTGAGCGTGGGCTCCTACTGGATTGATACCTTGGTTCTCAAAAACTGAGGGAAATACTTACGCTACTCTGTTGCATCATCCCTTCCTCTTCGGGGAAAACCAATGCAAGCTCAAGACGTAGCAAGAAGGATTTCTGGCGCCGTTGCCGAAGAGTCTACGCAAAAAGTCAACATACCAAGTACCCATCACAATCCCTATCTCTCGCATTACATTATTTGCCATTTGCCTCTCGTTTTCCTCTGCCCCCAATTCACCCTTGCCATTTTATTCGTCCCCTCTCTCTCTCTATCCTCCCTCTCTATTTGCCTCTTTTCCCTCGCCATGTCAGAACCAAAAAGAGTTAGGGGTTCTCTCCCAAGTTCTAGTGCTTTAGACAATCCTGCTATCTTATCTAAACTCATAAATCGGAATGCTATAGAACAACTTGCCGGAGTTGTCAATGAGAACCTTAGTAATTTTGATGAAGATGATTCTGGAATTTTTCGTTATTTACTTGATGAATCTTTGGAAGATGCTTGGGATAGGCCGTTAAGGATCCGGCTAGCTATGTACCCCAATATCAAATTGAGGTTTACTTGAAAAGCTTTTATGTTGGGCTACCCGCTTCGTTCAAACAAGTCTTAGATTCTATTTTCGAGGGGGGTTTCCTTGAAGGGGACCCCATAGATACCTTTGAGAGGATGAAAACTATATTTGGGAATCCCATTAATGAGAAAACTGAAATTACATCTCTCTTGCTTTCTTACCAAAACGAATCTATTAAAGAAATAAAAGCTAGCCTAGAGGCCAATTTCCGCAACATTCTTAATCTTTCTTCTACCATTAATGGACATGTGCTCTGTCAAAATAGGAAGATTAATTCCATAGATAACAAGTTTTCTCTCTTTTTCCCCAAAACCAAAGATGGCAATACCTAGATCTATCCTCGCTTTTATGCCTAGCTAGGGGCGTTAAACGATAGCGCTTGTTGGGAGGCAACCCAATTTTATTTTTATTCCTTGCCTTTTAATCCTGTTTAGTAATAAATAAATTATTTAGCCTCTGTTTTGGTTGTGTTTTTTTGTGTTTAATTAGTGTTTGTGCCAAGTAGAACCGTTGGGAAGACTTGGGGAAAGTCTTGTTGAACTTGCTGTAAAAACAGAAACTTTAGCGCTCACGGGAAGTGCTGTCATTTTTATTTGAAGAGTGATATTTAGTTAATTCTTTTTTCAGATTATTAATATATAAATTCCTCACGTCCATCAATTTATTTTAGAATTTTTGGTGTTCCAGATCTTGCGCTAGATACAGATTACTACAGACTGTTCTGTTTTTGACAGATTCTGTTTTTCGTGTGTTGTTTGCTTATTTTGATGAATCTATGGCTAGTAAAATAGTTTATAATCCATAGAGAAGTTGGAATAGAGTAGGTTTAACACCAATATAAATAAATAATGAGTTCATTACAGTACCTTGAAGTGGTCCTTTGTTTTCTTTCGCTAACGGAGCTCACGAGTTTTCTATTTTGAGTTTTGTGTTGTGAAGTTTTCAAGTTTTGGGTGAATTCTTTTGATGGATCATGGAACAAGGAGTGGCAAGAGCTTAATATTGGGGATGCCCATGGCACCCCCAAGATAATCCAAGTACACCAAGAAGTCAAAGCTTGGGGATGCCCCGGAAGGCATCCCCTCTTTCGTCCACTCCCATCGGTAATTTACTTGGAACTATATTTTTATTCACCAACATGATATGTGTTTTGCTTGGAGCGTCTTGTATTATTTGTGTCTTTGTGTCTTAGTATGCCACAATCATCCTTGATGTACACACCTTTTGAGAGAGCCATACATGAATTAAAATTTGATAGAATACTTTATGTGCTTCACTTATATCTTTTAAGCGTACTAGTTTTGCTCTATGTGCTTCACTTATATCTTTTGAGCGTTATAATTTTGCTCTATGTGCTTCACTTAGATCTTTTAGAGCACGGTGGTGGATTCGTTTTAAATAAACTATTGATCTCTCATGCTTCACTTAAATTATGTATGGCTCTCTTAATAGCATGGTAATTTGCTTAATAATAATATGCTTGGTATTCAAGATTTGTGAAACTTTCTTTTGAGTGTGTTGAATACTAAGAAAAGATTGAAGCATGATAATTGTTTTGAGATATGGAGGTGATAATATTAAAGTCATGCTAGTTGAGTAGTTGTGAATTTAAAGAATACTTGTGTTAAGGCTTGTGATTCCCGTAGCATGCACGTATGGTGAACCGTTATGTGATGAAGTCGGAGCATGATTTATTTATTGATTGTCTTCCAATTGAGTGGCGGTCGGGGACGAGCGATGGTCTTTTACTACCAATCTATCCCCCTAGGAGCATGTGCGTAATACTTTGCTTTGATAACTTCTAGATTTTTGCATTAAGTATATGAGTTCTTTATAACTAATGTTGAGTCCATGGATTATACGCACTCTCACCCTTCCACCTTTGCTAGCCTCTCTAATACCGCGCACCTTTCGCCGGTATCATAGATCTACCCTATACCTTCCTCAAAACAGCCACCATACCTACCTATTATGGCATTTCCATAGCCATTCCGAGATATATTGCCATGCAACTTTCCACCGTTCCGTTCATGACACATTTATCATTGTCATATTGCATATCCCGGTATACCGCCGGATGCATTCACATAGAGTCATATTTTGTTCTAAGTATCGAGTTGTAATTGTTGAGTTATAAGAAAAATAAAAGTGTGATGATCATCATTATTGAGCATTGTCCCAGTGAGGAAAGAATGATGGAGACTATGATTCCCCCATAAGTCGGGATGAGACTCCGGATGAAAAAAAAGAGGCCATAAAAAAAGAGAAAATGCCCAAATAAAAAATAAATATAAAAAAATGATGAGAGAAAAAGAGAGAAGGGACAATGTTACTATCCTTTTACCACACTTGTGCTTCAAAGTAGCACCATGATCTTCATAGTAGAGAGTCTCTCATGTTATCACTTTCATATACTAGTGGGAATTTTTCATTATAGAACTTGGCTTGTATATTCCAATGATGGGCTTCCTCAAAAATTGCCCTAGGTCTTCATGAGCAAGTAAGTTGGATGCACACCCACTTAGTTTCTTTTTGAGATTTCATATACTTATAGCTCTAGTGCATCCGTTGCATGGCAATCCCTACTCACTCACATTGATATCTATTGATGGGCATCTCCATAGCCCGTTGATACACCTAGTTGATGTGAGACCATCTTCTCCTTTTTGTCTTCTCCCCAACCACCATTCTATTCCACCTATAGTGTTATATCCATGGCTCATGCTCATGCATTGCGTGAAGATTGAAAAAGTTAGAGTATGAAACAATTTCTTGGCTTGTCATCAGGGTTGTGCATGATTTAAATACTTTGCGTGGTGAAGATGGAGCATAGCCAGACTATATGATTTTGTAGGGATAACTTTCTTTGGCCATGTTATTTTGAGAAGACATAATTGCTTTATTAGTATGCTTGAAGTATTATTATTTTTTATGTCAATATAAACTTTTGTCTTGAATCTTTTTAATCTGAATATTCATACCACAATTAAGAAGATTTACATGGAAATTATGCCAAGTAGCACTCCGCATCAAAAATTCTCTTTCTATCATTTACCTACTCGAGGACGAGCAGGAATTAAGCTTGGGGATGCCTGATACGTCTCCAACGTATCTATAATTTTTGATTGCTCCATGCTATATTATCTACTATTTTGGACTATATTGGGCTTTATTTTCCACTTTTATATTATTTTTGGGACTAATCTATTAACCGGAGGCCCAGCCCAGAATTGTTGTTTTTTTGCCTATTTCAGTGTTTTGGATAAACGGAATATCAAACGGAGTCCAAACGGAATAAAATCTTCGGGAACATGATTTTCTCACCGAACGTGATCCAGAAAACTTGGTGGGGGGCGCCCCCCCTAGGGCGCACCCCTGCCTCGTGGGCCCCTCGTTGCTCCTCCGGCGTACTTCTTCCTCCTATGTATATACACACGTACCCCCAAACGATCAAAACAGGAGCCAAAAACCTAATTCCACCGCCGCAACTTTCTGTGTCCACGAGATCCCATCTTGGGGCCTATTCCGGAGCTCCGCTGGAAGAGGGCCGTCATCACAGAGGGCTTCTACATCATCATAGCCTCTCCGATGAAGTGTGAGTAGTTTACCTCAGACCTTCGGGTTCATAGTTAGTAGCTAGATGGCTTCTTCTCTCTCTTTGAATCTCAATACAAAGTTCTCCCCCTCTCTTTGCAAGTCTCTTCGAATTATTCCTTTGGTTTGGCCAACTAGATTGGTAGTTCTTGCCATGGGAGAAGTGCTTAGCTTTGGGTTCGATCTTGCGGTGTCCTTACCCAGTGACAGAAGGGGCAGCAAGGCACATATTGTATCATTGCCATCGAGGATAACAAGATGGGGTTTATTTCATATTGCATGAATTTATCTCTCTCTACATCATGTCATCTTGCTTAAGGCGTTACTCTGTTTTTAACTTAATACTCTAGATGCATGCTGGATAGCGGTCGATGAGTGGAGTAATAGTAGTAGATGCAGAATCGTTTTGATCTACTTGTCACGGACGTGATGCCTATATACATGATCATGCCTAGATATTCTCATAACTATGCTCAATTCTATCAATTGCTCAACAGTAATTTGTTCACCCACCGTAGAATACTTATGCTCTTGAGAGAAGCCACTAGTGAAACCTATGGCCCCCGGGTCTATTCTCATCATATCAATCTCCATTACTTTAATCTTGCTTTGCTTTTTTACTTTGCCTTTACTTTTTACTTTGCATCTTTATACCAAAGATACCAGAAATATTATATCTATCAGATCTCACTCTCGTAAGTGACCGTGAAGGGCTTGACAACCCCTAATCGCGTTGGTTGCGAGTAGCTATCGCTTTGTGCAGGTACAAGGGACTTGAGCGTGGGCTCCTACTGGATTGATACCTTGGTTCTCAAAAACTGAGGGAAATACTTACGCTACTCTGCTACATCATCCCTTCCTCTTCGGGGAAAACCAACGCAAGCTCAAGACGTAGCATGCCCTACCCCCTGGGCGCGCCCCCTGCCTCGTGGGCCCATGGTGGCCCTCCTCCACTTGTTCCTGCACCCACACACTCCTTCTTCCTCCCACAAACACGATTATCCAGTTCAAACCCGAGTCTAAGCTCATTTTGCTGCCATTTTCGATCTCCTTGCTCAAAGCACCTCTCACAAAACTGCTTGGGGGATTGTTCCTTGGTATGTGACTCCTCCATTGGTCCAATTAGTTTTTGTTCTAGTGCTTTATTCATTACAAATTTGTGCTGCCTAGGTGACCCTGTTCTTGAGCTTGCATGTCAAATTTATATGGTTCCAAGTAGTTTTGATGCATGATATAGGCTCTAGGCACTTGTAGGAGTAGTTGCTATCAATATTGTTGAGTTTGGTTCACTTTTATTTTAAGTTACTAAAAAATTTAGAAATTTTTCAGAGGAAGAAATATGTTTAGGAAAATGTACCAAGGTGGCTCTTCAAGGAAACAAGAACCCAGGCTTGCAATGCGTGATGCTGATGATGAGCCACCAAGGGATGCTCCAGTGTGGCCCTGTGAATGACCTTCAGAGGACTTTATGGATCGAGCGGAAATCAAGGAAGAATTTAACGCATATTTGCATAACACTGATCTTGTGAACTTCGAGGAGGAAAAGTGCCGCCAGTACCACTATCTCACTAGTTCCTTTGCGAGGAGGTTTGAATTTTCATCTTCACGCAATTCTCCAACTGTCCTGTTTGATCTTTATGAAAAATCTTATATGATGGACTTAGAGGATTTTACCACTGCTTGCAAACTTCCACAATGGGGTAGTGTTAGGGAACCTCACAAATCTGAATTTAGAGATTTTCTTGCTAGTATAACTGTGGGGGAATCTAGAGATATAGCACAAGCTACCACAGGGAGCATTCACTTTCCTGCTATACATTATTTTGCTCTCTTCATAGGTAGATGCATTAATGGTAAAGATGAGGCATGTCACATGTGTGTCCCTGACCTCAGTATTCTTAGGAGTGCTGTGTTAGGAGATAAATCTTACAATTTGGGAGCCATTGTTGCACGTAGGTTGCATTTTAATAGATTTAATGGAGATTTCTTTGGTGGAATTTATGCAACCCGCATAGCTAATTTTCTTGGTATAACCATACGTGAAGATGATATTGAGTTGCCTCCTGCTTATTTGGATTATGAGGCTATGGCTCGTCATCAGTTTGTTGAGAGGAACGATCAGTTCCTCCAGTACCGACTAATCTTTGACAGACGACGCACCTATCACGTCACTCTCCCTGCTTCTACTTTCTTTTACTTTCAGGCAAAAAGGAGATATTTTATAACCAGAGAGGAGGCGGAAGAGTATAAGAGGAGAGCTGAGATAGCTCGCCTCCAAGCTGCAGCCCATGATGCAATGACTGCTACATCACAGTACGACCCCAGTTACAACTTTGGATATCCGCCAGGCCAGCCATGGCCATAAACCAACTTAGACCAAAAGCCTAAACTTGGGGGAGTACGTATTTCTCACCGACATTACATTTATGTTCACATGCTCATTGTTAGATCTTGGTGCTAATACTTTTTCATTGTATCTTCCATGTTAGTTTATTTCCTTTTTATGCTTTCTTCTTGTGTGTTTAATAAACCTTAAGACAAAAACCAAAAAAATTTAGCTGTAGCTTTTAGCTAGTTTTAATTTCTATGCTTTTAGTAGTAATTAAAAAGAAAACCCAAAAATATTTCCTGTTCTTCTTTTTGCTTGTTGGGAGCTTTCCCATGTAAATAGTTTTTATTTCTTTTCTTTTCTTTGGGGGTCGATAGGAGAAGACCATAATTAAATTGTTGAAGTGGCTCTTATATGCATTATTGTTGATCTGACAAAAGAGCCCATATTGCCTTGTCTCCTTGTGCTTATTGAATGCTTGCAGATTCCAGCTTAGTCCAATGCACGCGCACTATTATTATTATCCACATCGTTCGGTCGTGCAAGTGAAAGGCAATTATGACGATATATGATGGACTGATTGAGATGAGAAAAACTGGTATGAACTCGACCTCTCTTGTTTTCGTAAATATGATTAGTTCATCGCTCCTGATTCAACCTATTATGAATAAACATGTTTGCAATGACAATTAGAGATTATAGTTGCTTATGCCATGCTTAATTAGCTAGGAGCTTATAATGGTTTACCTTGCGTGCCAACATGCTATTAAAATGGTTGTGATGTGGTATGATAGGGTGGTATCCTCTTTTGAATGATTCGAGTGGCTTGACTTGGCACATGTTCACGCATGTAGTTGAAACAAAATCAACATAGCCTCTACGATATTTAAGTTCATGGTGCATTATATCCTACTCATGCTTGCATTCGGTGTTGATTAATTTTAATGCATGTTCATGACTGTTGTCGCTCTCTGGCTAGTCGCTTCCCAGTCTTTTGCTAGCCTTCACTTGTATTAAGCGGGAATACTGCTTGTGCATCCAATTCCATAAACCCCAGAGTTGTTCCATATGAGTCCACCATACCTAGCTATATACGGTATCTACCTGCCGTTCCAAGTAAATTTGCATGTGCCAAACTCTAAACATTCAAATAAATATCCTATTTTGTATGCTCGAATAGCTCATGTATCAACTAGGGTTGTCTGTATCTTCCATGTTAGGCGGGTTATTCTCAAGAGGAGTGGACTCCGCTCCTCACTCACGAGAAAGTGGCTGGTCACCGGGATGCCCAGTCCCATGCTTTATGCAAACTAAATCAAAATAATTGCAAACAAAACTCCCCCTAGGACTCTTGTTAGTTGGAGGCACTCGTTGTTTCGAGCAAGCCATGGATTGATGCTTGTTGGTGGAGGGGGAGTATAAACTTTACCATTCTGTTTGGGAACCGCCTATAATGTGTGTAGCATGCAAGATATCGCGATCTCTTGGTTGTTATGCTGACAATGAAAGTATACCGCTCAAAATATTACTCACCTCTATTTCAAAACCGAGCTCTGGCACCTCTACAAATCCCTGCTTCCCTCTGCGAAGGGCCTATCTATTTACTTTTATGTTGAGTCATCATCCTCTTATTAAAAAGCACCAGTTGGAGAGCACCGCTGTCATTTGCATTCATTACTGTTAGTTTACATTGAGTATGACTTGACTGGATCTCTTTTACCATGAATTACAATGTCTGGTCAATCCTTGATCTTTAAAGGTGCTCTGCATTTATGTTTTGCGGTCTCAGAAAGGGCTAGCGAGATACCATCTTGTTATATCATATTATGATTGCTTTGAGAAAGTGTTGTCATCCGAGATTTAATATTATTGCTCGCTAGTTGATTATGCCATTGATATGAGTAAACATGAGACCTAAGCATTATTATGAATACAGTTAGTTTATAATCTTTGCTGAAAACTTGAATGCTGGCTTTACATATTTACAACAACAAGAGCAAACCGAGTTTGTAATAGTTTTTCTTTATCACTTTCAGTTTGTCAACTGAATTGCTTGAGGACAACCAAAGGTTTAAGCTTGGGGGAGTTGATACGTCTCCATCGTATCTACTTTTCCAAACACTTTTGCCCTTGTTTTGGACTCTAATTTGCATGATTTGAATGGAACTAACCCGGACTCACGCTGTTTTCAGCAGAATTGCCATGGTGTTATTTATGTGTAGAATCAAAAGTTCTCGGAATGATCTGAAACTTCACGGAACGTCTTTTTTGGAAATAATAAAAAATCCTTGCAAAAGATGAAGACCTGGGGGGCCCACACCCTAGCCACTAGGGTGGGGGCGCGCCCCCCTACCTCGTGGGCCCCCTAGAGCTCCTCCGACCTCAACTTCAACTCTATATATTTGCTTTCGGGGAGAAAAAAATAGAGGAGAAGGATTCGTCGTGTTTTACGATACGGAGCCGCCGCCAAGCCCTAAAACCTCTCGGGAGGGCTGATCTGGAGTCCGTTCAGGGCTCCGGAGAGAGGAATCCGTCGCCATCGTCATCATCAACCTTCCTCCATCACCAATTTCATGATGCTCACCGCCGTGCATGAGTAGTTCCATCATAGGCTTGCTGGACGGTGATGGGTTGGATGAGATTTATCCTGTAATCGAGTTAGTTTTGTTAGGGTTTGATCCCTAGTATCCACTATGTTTTGAGATTGATGTTGCTATGACTTTGCTATGCTTAATGCTTATCACTAGGGCCCAAGTGCCATGATTTCAGATCTAAACCTATTATGTTTTCCTCAATATATGTGAGTTCTTGATCCTATCTTGCAAGTCTATAGTCACCTACTATGTGTTTTGATCCGGCAACCCGGAAGTGACAATAATCGGGACCACTCCCGGTGATGACCGTAGTTTGAGGAGTTCATATATTCACTATGTGTTAATGCTTTGGTCCGGTACTCTATTAAAAGGAGGCCTTAATATCCCTTAGTTTCCACTAGGACCCCGCTGCCACGGGAGGGTAGGACAAAAGATGTCATGCAAGTTCTTTTCCATAAGCACGTATGACTATATTCGGAATACATGCCTACATTACATTGATGAATTGGAGCTAGTTCTGTGTCACCCTAGGTTATGACTGTTACATGATGAACCACATCCGGCATAATTCTCTATCACCGATCCATTGCCTACGAGCTTTCCATATATTGTTCTTCGCTTATTTACTTTTCCGTTGCTACTGTTACAATCACTACAAAATACCAAAAACATTACTTTTGCTACCGTTACTTTTGCTATCGTTACCACTGCTATCATACTACTTTGCTACTAAATACTTTGCTGCACATATTAAGTTTCCAGGTGTGGTTGAATTGACAACTCAGCTGCTAATACTTGAGAATATTCTTTGGCTCCCCTTGTGTCGAATCAATAAATTTGGGTTGAATACTCTACCCTCGAAAACTGTTGCGATCCCCTATACTTGTGGTTATCAAGGGCCTCCTCGCCTCGCCTGCATCCTCTCCGCCTAGGCCGCCGATGGCTCGTTGTAAAACACTTGCAGGCGTCAAGATCTCCACCAAGGGAGGGTTATCACTGCAACGGGTCAGGCGTTCGGGTGCCAAGGTCCCTGCTACCCCGGCAGCAGTGGTTGCCAAAAAACTTGTATGCTGCTGTCTAGGGATTACAAAGGACGGTTAGGACGTCACGGAGGCCACACTAGCAGATTTCACTGCCAAGTTCAAATACCAACTGGCTCCTGAAGTGATCCTGGCGATGCGCTCCTTCTTCCATCTGGATGATGCTGCTGTTAATGGCGTTGAGGACGCCTTGCTCGGCCACGGGGGAGAAGGAGCCCTGGAGCTTGCGGCGACCCAGGACGGGGCACTGGCTCAGGAGGAGTTGGTTTGATCAGCCAGCCTCCAAGTTAGGGTGTTGCAATAGTTGTCATGTTAATTCATCTTCGTACTAGGCCCGAGTGGTCTCCTATCGATGTTGTTTTTATTTGCGTGAGTTGTACCTCAGTGCTTGTGTTCTATCTCCGGTTAGGAGCTTCGTTGTGTTGTCAAAGCTGGTTGTGGTGTTCTCTGTTCTTTCCCCATGTTGTGTCCTTCACACGCGCACACCCTGGAATTGGCCTATGGCCAAGCAAAAGTGCAAACCATGGTTTTCCATGTCGATACAACCAGTAAACACACTGAGATGGAATGTACGTGGGCTAAATTGCCAGAAGAGAAGGGAAAATGTTAGTGCCACAATCGTTGCCTCCTCGTGCCAACTGGTCTATTTACAAGAAACAAAATTAGAGGGTGTGGACAAGTACATGGCTGCATACCTTGGTGGCAACAGGCTGAAAGGTTTTGCACAACACCCAGCCATCGGGACGAGAGGCAGGATCCTGTTGCTTTGGGACGATGATGTCTTTGATGTCTCCGGTGTTTCAACATTGACTTACTGCCTTTCGGCCACGGTTACAATTCGTGCGCCTGGTGTCAGCTTCATGCTCACCTCTGTATATGGGCCCACTGATCATGCTTGCAAAGACGCCTTCTTCACTGAATTAACCGCCCTCAAGCCGGTGTCGGGTGTTGCTTGGCTTGCCCTTGGAGACTTCAACCAAATTTACTAGGCTAGGGATAAGAACAAGAGAAATGTGAACACGAGTAGGATCAACCAGTTCCGTGCAGCACTACAATCTTGTGAGCTCAAGGAGATCCATCTTCAGAACAGACGCTTCACTTGGAGCAATGAGAGAGACAATCCGACCCTCTGCAAGCTTGACTCCTTTTTTTGCAATGCGGATTGGGACACGACTTTCAACACCCATGTGCTCCATTCTTTGTCGTCTTCCCTCTCAGACCATTGCCCTCTTCTGCTTGCAGATGACAAAGGACCCAGGAAGCCACAATATTTCAAATTCAAGAACTTCTGGGTTTCTTTGCCTGGATTCAATGAGGTGCTCCTCAAGGCTTGGAATGAGTGGGTGGTGTTGGGGGACGTAGTAATTTCAAAATTTTCCTATGCACACACAGGATCATGATTATGCATAGCAACGAGAGGGGAGAGTGTTGTCCACATACCCTCGTAGACCGAATGCGGAAGCATTAGCACAACGCATTTGATGTAGTTGTACGTCTTCACGATTCGACCGATCCAAGTACCGAACGTACGGCACCTCCGAGTTCTGCACACGTTCAGCTCGATGACGTCCTGCGAACTCCGATCCAGCAGAGCTTCACGGGAGAGTTCCGTTAGCATGACGGCGTGGTGACAGTGATGATGTTGCTACCGACGCAGGGCTTCGCCTAAGCACTGCTACGATATGACCGAGGTGGAATATGGTGGAGGGGGCACCGCACACGGCTGGAATACATCAATAGATCAACTTGTGTGTCTTGGGGTACCCCCTACCCCCGTATATAAAGGAGCAAGGGAGGAGGAGGCCGGCCCTAGGAGGGGCGCGCCAAGGGAGTAGGATTCCTACTCCTAGTAGGAGTAGGTTTCCTCCTTCCCTAGTCCAACTAAGAGAAGGGGGGAAAGGAGGGGAGTGGAGAAGGAAGGGAGAGGGGGGCCGCGCCCCAAACGCCTTGTCCAATTCGGACTGGGCTTGGGAGGGGCGCGCGCCACCTCCTGGCTGCTGCCTCTCCTTCCCACTAAGGCCCATTAAGGCCCAATACTTCTTTCACGTATTCCCGTAACTCCCCGGTACTCCGAAAAATACCTGAAGCACTCGGAACCTTTCCGATGTCTGAATATAGTCGTCCAATATATCAATCATTATGTCTCGACCATTTTGAGACTCCTCGTCATGTCCCCGATCTCATCTGGGACTCCGAACTACCTTCGGTACATCAAATCACATAAACTCATAATACCAATCGTCACCGAACGTTAAGCGTGCGAACCCTATGGGTTCGAGAACTATGTAGACATGACCGAGACACATCTCCGGTCAATAACCAATAGCGGAACCTGGATGCTCATATTGGCTCCCACATATTCTACGAAGATCTTTATCGGTCAAACCGCATAACAACATACGTTGTTCCCTTTGTCATCGGTATGTTACTTGCCCGAGATTCGATCATCGGTATCTCAATACCTAGTTCAATCTCGTTACCGGCAAGTCTCTTTACTCGTTCCGTAATAAATCATCCCGTAACTAACTCATTAGTTACAATGCTTGCAAGGCTTATAGTGATGTGCATTACCGAGTGGGCCCATAGATACCTCTCCGACAATCGGAGTGACAAATCCTAATCTCGAAATACACCAACTCAACAAGTACCTTTGGAGACACCTGTAGAGCACCTTTATAATCACCCAGTTACGTTGAGACATTTGGTAGCACACAAAGTGTTCCTCTGGTAAACGGGAGTTGCATAATCTCATAGTCATAGGAACATGTATAAGTCATGAAGAAAGCGCAATAGCAACATACTAAACGATCAAGTGCTAAGCTAACGGAATGGGTCAAGTCAATCACATCATTCTCCTAATGATGTGATCCCATTAATCAAATGACAACTCATGTCTATGGCTAGGAAACATAACCATCTTTGATCAACGAGCTAGTCAAGTAGAGGCATACTAGTGACAGTTTGTTTGTCTATGTATTCACACATGTACTAAGTTTCTGGTTAATACAATTCTAGCATGAATAATAAACATTTATCATGATATAATGTAATATAAATAACAACTTTATTATTGCCTCTAGGGCATATTTCCATCAGTCTCCCACTTGCACTAGAGCCAATAATCTAGTTCCACATCATCATGTGATTTAACATCAATAGTTCACATCTTTATGTGATTAGTTCACATCTCCATGTGACTAACACCCAAAGGGTTTACTAGAGTCAATAATCTAGTTCACATCGCTATGTGATTTACACCCAAAGAGTGATCATGTTTTGCTTGTGAGAAATTTAGTCAACGGGTCTGCCACATTCAGAGCCGTATGTATTTTGCAAATTTTCTATGTCTACAATGCTTTGCACAGAGCTACTCTAGCTAATTGCTCCCACTTTCAATATGTATCTAGATCGAGACTTAGAGTCATCTAGATCGGTGTCAAAAGCTTGTATCGACGTAACTCTTTACGACGAACTCTTTTATCACCTCCATAACCGAGAAATATTTCCTTAGTACTCTAAGGATAATTTTGACCGTTGTCCAGTGACCTACTCCTATATCACTATCGTACTCCTTTGCCAAACTCAGGGCAGGGTATACAATAGGTCTGGTACATAGCATGACATACTTCATAGAACCTATGACTGGGGCATTGAGAATGACTTTTTCATTCTCTTTCTATTTTCTGCCGTGGTCGGGTTTTGAGTCTTTACTCAACTTTACACCTTCTAACACAGGCAAGAACTCCTTCTTTGACTGTTCCATTTTGAACCACTTCAAAATCTTGTCAAGGTATGTACTTATTGAAAAAACTTATCAAGCGTCTTGATCTATCTCTATAGATCTTGATGCTCAATGTGTAAGCAGCTTCATCGAGGTCTTTCTTTGAAAAACTTTTTCAAACACTCCTTTATGCTTTCCAGAGAATTCTACATTATTTCTGATCAACAATATGTCATTCACATATTCTTATCAGAAATGTTGTAGTGCTCCCACTCACTTTCTTGTAAATACAGGCTTCACCGCAAGTCTGTATAAAACCATATGCTTTGATCACTTTATCAAAGCATATATTCTAACTCCGAGATGCTTGCACCAGTCCATAGATGGATCGCTGGAGCTTGCTCACTTTGTTAGCACCTTTAGGATAAAACCTTTAGGTTGCATCATATACAACTCTTCTTCCAGAAATCCATTCAGGAATGCAGTCTTTACATCCATTTTCCAAATTTCATAATCATAAAATGCCGCAATTGCTAACATGATTTGGACGGACTTAAGCATCGATACGAGTGATAAAATCTCATCGTAGTCAACACCTTGAACTTGTCGAAAACATTTTGCGACAATTTGAGCTTTGTAGATAGCAACACTACTATCAGCGTCCGTCTTCCTCTTGAAAATCCATTTATTCTAAATGACTCGCCGATCATCGGGCAAGTCAATCGAAGTCCATACTTTGTTCTCATACATGGATCTTGTCTCAGATTTCATGGCCTCAAGCCATTTCGCGGAATCTGGGCTCATCATCGCTTCCTCATAGTTCATAGGTTCGTCATGGTCTAGGAACATGACTTCCAGAAAGGATCTCCTTACCACTCTGGTGTGGGCCATACTCTGGTTATCCTACGAGGTTCGGTAGTAACTTGATATGAAGTTTCATGATCATCATCATTAGCTTCCTCACTAATTAGTGTAGAGATCACTAGAACTGATTTCTGTCATGAACTACTTTCCAATTTGGGAGAAGGTACAATTACCTTATCAAGTTCTACATTCCTCCCACTCACTTCTTTCGAGAGAAACTTCTTCTCTAGAAAGGATCCACTCTTTAGCAACAAAGATATTGCCTTTCGGATCTATGATAGAAGGTGTACCCAACAGTTTCTTTTGGGTATCCTATGAAGACACACTTTTCCGATTTAGGTTTGTGCTTATCAGGCTAAAAATTTTTCACATAAGCATCACAACCCCAAACTTTAAGAAACGATAGCTTAGGTTTCTAGCCAAACCATAGTTCATACGGTGTCGTCTCAACAGATTAGACGGTGCCCTATATAATGTGAATGTAGCTGTCTCTAATTCATAACCCCAAAACGATAGTGGAAAATCGGTAAGAGACATCATAGATTGCACTATATCCAATAAAGTACGGTTATGACGTTCAGACACACCATTATATTGTGGTGTTCCAGGTGGCATGAATTTGTGAAACAATTCCACATTGTTTTAGTTGAAGACCAAACTCGTAACTCAAATATTCGTCTCCGCGATCAGATTATAGAAACTTCATTTTCTTGTTATGATGTTTTTCCACTTCACTCTGAAATTCTTTGAACTTTTCAAATGTTTCAGACTTATGTTTCATCAAGTAGATATACCTGTCGGTGTCAAAACCGGCGGATCTCGGGTAGGGGGTCCCGAACTATGCGTTTAAGGCGGATGGTAATAGGAGGTAGGGGACACGATGTTTTACCCAGGTTCGGGCCCTCTTGATAGAGGTAAAACCCTACGTCCTGCTTGATTGTTCTTGATAATATGAGTATTACAAGAGTAGATCTACCACGAGATCAGAGAGGCTAAACGCTAGAAGCTAGCCTATGGTATGGTTGTATGTTGTCCTACGGACTAAAACCCTCCGGCTTATATAGACACCGGAGGGGGCTAGGGTTACACAAGGCCGGTTACAAAGAGGGAGATATCCATATCTGTATTGCCTAGCTTGCCTTCCACGCCAAGTAGAGTCCCATCCGGACACGGGATGAAGTCTTTAGTCTTGTATCTTAATAGTCCAACAGTCCGGCCAAAGGATATAGTCTGGCTGTCCGGCGACCCCCTAATCCAGGACTCCCTCAGTAGCCCCTGAACCAGGCTTCAATGACGATGAGTCCGGCGCGCAGTGTTGTCTTCGGCATTGCAAGGCGGGTTCCTCCTCCGAATACACCATGGAAGAGTTTGAATGCAAGGATAGTGTCCGACCCTGTAAAATAAGTTCCACATACCACCATAGAGAGAATAATACTTCCATAAATCCAATCCGCTGACATGTTTTGATAGTATGACATCACTTCATGGCCCGGTTATTATTCGAACCACTTTTCTCAACCAGCTCCGCACATATCGCGAGGCGGTTTTCTCGATACGTCTTGTCAAAGCAGAGATCGTGTTCCCCTTATCACGGGATTCTCATCAATACGGACGTGGGTAACCCAACTGCGCCATCAATTACGGCGCCTGGGGAATAAGCGATTTTGCCAAGCAAGTGGGTAGACTCATCGCCTCCTCCGCCCTTATAAAAGGGACAAAGATCTACTTTTTTCACCCACGCCTTCTTCCTTCTCGCTTTCCCATTCCCGCACACTCGAGCTCTAGCGCCCAAGCTCGAGTTCCTCTTCTCAAACCACTCCAAGCATGTCTGGAGTAGGAGGCAAGTGGATGGTTTCCTCCGTCATGGAGGAAAACATCAAAAAGTTATGGGAGGCCGGATACCTACCTGCGAATATCTCGCACCGGCTGCCGAATGCAAGGCAGATCGTCCCAATGCCCGAACCCCATGAGAGGGTAGTTTTTCTTTCCCATTTCGTCCGCGGACTAGGATTTCCTCTCCACCCGTTTGTCCGCGGGCTCATGTTCTACTACGGGCTGGATTTCCATGATCTGGCCCCCAACTTTATCCTCAACATCTCGACATTTATCGTCGTGTGCGAGGCCTTCCTCCGCATCAGGCCCCACTTCGGCCTATGGCTGAAAACCTTCAATGTCAAACTGAAGGTGGTGGGAGGCCAGCAAGCAGAATGCGGAGGCGCCATGGTGGGCACAATGCCCAATGTCACCTGGCTCGAGGGTACCTATGTGGATACCGTAAAGGGGTGGCAATCGGGGTGGTTCTACATCACCGAGCCGCGTGACTCCAACTGGGTGGCGGCCCCCAAATTTCGATCCGGAATCCCCACACAGCTCACCTCCTGGAAAAAGAAGGGCATGTCCTAGGGTTCTTTGGTAGAGCTGACCGGACTCCAGACCTGCATCCAGAACATGACGAGCAAGAAAATCAAGCTCGTCAATGTGGTCCAGGTTATGCTCTTCCACCGGGTCCTTCCGTGCCAACAACGGGCATTTGTTTTGTGGGAGTTCGACTTGGCCCAGCACCAGACGCTGCGAGAGCTCTACGACACGACGCACGAGGACGTCTGGAGGGTGCTGTTCAAGGGTGCCGAGATGCCTCCCTCCCTCACTGAGGACCGCGGACTCAGCGTAAAGCGCCGTGCCCATTCGGTAGGCTTTTATATCTCTCAGGGTATTTATGCGCCCTGGTTTAGTTATGTGCTGGATCTGAGCTTTCGCGTCATTAACATGACTGGATAAAGACAGCGGAGCAGCTTGATTGCCCAGCCCCCCTGCCCGAAGATCCTGCAAACGCTCTTCTAACGAAGATGCTGACTCCGGCACCTTACGAGGTGCCGGAAAAGACGGCCAAGAAGAAGGCCGCGGGGACCCAAAAGGGTCTCCGGCACAAGATGGTTCTATCGGACTCATCGTCTGATGAGTCCAGCGCGCACTCCTCCCACGGAAACGAGGAGGAGGAGAAAAGTTCTCTCCCCCCCCCGCCAGGGGAGACAAGAAAAGGAAGGGCGACCCATCCGGGGAGGCCGAAGGGTCCAAGAAGGGAAAGACCCTCCCTCCGGACTGTGCCACGACGGCCACCGACAGCGGCGATGAGTGGCTACCCAGGGACAAGCCCCTGGCGAAATCGTAAGTGTCCGGACACCATAGTACTTCATGGTACGTTTTATTGTACTGCCTTTGCTCATGCCGAACCTGATTATGCAGTCCGGACCGAGCTCGTCTCGATGTACCCTCGTTGAGCGGCTCTTTGGGCTCGTCGGATATGAACAGCGGTTCTCCTCCGGCGGCTTCCACCCCTCGCCCTACGGACAACGCCGAGGTGGTGTCTCAAGAGGCACCGTCCGAAGGGGAGGCAGTCCCGGGGTGCCTCACAGCGACCTCTCGGACCCTGGGTACCAAGGGAGCGAGGCTCCCACGGGCTTCGAGTTCGGGCCCCAGCCGGACACCGCGCCGGAACCTTCAATGGTTCCGGACTTCGGCAGGCGGCCCCCCATTAAGGGGGGCCAACCATCCGTGCCGGTGTCCTCTGTCCAACCAGAGGCACCGGACAACTTGCTGGAAGCGCTTCACAGCGCTTCCATCGATGAAGAACACCGCACTATCATGAGTGCGGTGGTTAAGAAGGTTCAGTCCGCCAAGAACGGGGTGACCGAAGCTTGCGCCAGCCTCCTAACAGGCTTTGAGTAAGCATTCAAAATATAAAAATATTACCGCATAGATAGTAGCCCCTGATGCTCTGTTCGGCGTTCACGAAGAAAAGCCGAATGGAGTATCAAATGATAACTCAGGAGTCTAATTAGAGTATGTCTATGTGTATGTGCAGGCTTCCGTGCTGGCCGCTGCCGCACGTACTGCGGAGGTCTCTGCACTGAAGCAGGCCCTGAAGCGGCCCAAGGACGAGCTCGGCCTTACCAAGGGGCAGCTCGAAGAGAGCAAAGGTAAGATATACCCCAATTTATATAGTTAAAAAGAAGTTCTGTGTAAAGTAATAGTATCATCATGAATTTGTCAGGGGCCACGACCGAGGTGGAGACCCTGAGGAAGGTGTTGTCCGCGCCCGAAGACAAAGCGGCCAAAGAACATATTGAATGAGAGAAACAAGAAACCCGAGTGGGCGAGGTGCGGCAAGAGCTCGAGGCTCTTGCCAAGAAGCACGAGTCCTTGGATCTTGACTCCAAGATGCGGGAGTCCGAGCTCGTGCAGGCGCTTGAAAGTGTCCGGAGCGCCAAGGCCGAAGCCCACAAGGCCCTCCAGGAGATTGATGCGGCAAAGAAGATAGCAGCGGGTAAGGCATTCAATATGCAAAGCAAGCATGTGAAGGAGACTTTCCTTTTTCTTACCTGAGTTCGAAGCTCTCCAGGAGCATTTGCAGATCTTCCCCGCAGTGTGCTGGATGCCGCAGAGTTTTACCGGGCTGAGGAGGGGAGCTCAACGGAGAAGTTGTTCTGGTCTCAGTATACTGGGACCGAACACCCCGTGTCCTTGAGCGACTAGCTGAAGCAGTTGGTCGAACTTGACAAGGCGACCGAATAGGCCATGAGGGGCCTTATAGTCCGGATGTGGCCTGGCGAGCCCTTGTCCGGCAGCTACTTCAGTCTGGTGAGGCTGCTGGTGGAAGCCTGCCCATGGCTTGAAGTCATCAAGCGATCCATCTGAATCGAAGGTGCACGCAGAGCTTTTGCCCGGGCGAAGGTGCACTGGGCGAAGATGGTCGCCGTGAAGCTTGTGAAGGAGAGGCCGCCGGAGGTCAAGGAGCATCACTGCCCTGAGAATTACTATGAGAGCGTCCTGAAGGGTTCCCGCTTAGTGGCAGATGAGTGTGCCAAGGATGTAATTTTTGAGTGAACATGCCCATGTGATCCTGTAATATGAAACGAGTTCTTTTGCGCCATGCGACGCTTTCTTAATTTAAAATATTACCTTCTGTGCGGCCGTTTATAAAATTTGAGAGTTGGCCATTCGTCGGCTTCTGCCCTCATGTAGCTTGTACTGGGGTGTTCAGGGTAAATCTGAACACTCTTTACCCCAATTTTGGGTCCTTCAAGGGAGGTGCTCAGCGCAACGAACCAGGCAATCAGACTATGATGCTTTATCACTCTCACTTAGCCATAGAAGTCTATGATTTTAAATTTTTGGCGAAGCCCCTGGTATTCGGAGGGCCGAATTCGGGGCGCTATAAACGCCTAAGCTGGACAAGGCCGACTCCTCGCCCGAAGCGGAAAAAGTCTTTAAGGACTTGAGACCTCTCGAACAACGACCGACCTCTCGCCTTATCATGACAGTCAATTTTTGGCTTTCTCTACTGAGGTGCTCGTCTGGAAGAACCGGGACACAGTCGCAGTAGTTCTCCCACCGCTACCTTAGCCGATATAGCGGAACGTAAGGTACCAAAGCATGGGAGCCGGGCAACCCAACATTTGACCCAAGACATGATTCAGAGCTGATGCATATAATGCTATAAGTTCGGGGTGCCGCACTTTCGAAAGTGTTCGGGCTTCTTGCACCGTATTACGAGGTAAGCGAGAGCCCCTGGCGTACTGACCGTACCCGAGCATGCAGGTTTAGAATGTCGTAAATGGACATATAAGAGAAAGAGAAAAACTTAAATAATGCAATAACAGATTAATAATATGCATTGTTATTTGAATAATACGTCGAAGCGTACTGGTACAAGTAGTGCAATAAGCGTAAAGTAGGACAATTCGAAATGTCCTATCCAAGGCAAGCTACGCAATAATAGTGAAAAGCGGGTATATCAAGTATTACTAGAAACCACCTGGCGGTTCCTGTGTTCATCTTAGCTTCTTGCCACCTTGGTTGTTGCTTCCGGAATGTGTCCGGCCGTCGGACTGCCGGAAAGGCCTTCTGAAGAGTTAGGCCCTGAAAGAGAAAGGGAATGTCAAAGGTATACAGCCCCTGGTGTGGTTAAGCCACAATGCGGGGCGTGTCCTGATTGTGCCCCCGCCTATGTCCATAGTATTTTCAATGCATAGTTATGTACGTGCGGCACGAATTTCTTCGCTGCACTGGGACTGGGACGGGGGCCGAATTGCTAGGCGAGCGTAGATCACGCCAGGCGATCCTGTTGCAGATTATTCCGGACTCGCTTGAAGGTGTCCGGGGGCTGTAACGCCGAATGAGTGGTCTGTCTGAACATGCTGCTTTGTGCTTCTGCTGCAAGGGCCGCAGTGTGCTCTTCCGTACGGAGCGAGCGTTCTATGTTTCCATTTACTGTTATGACCCCGCGAGGTCCTGGCATCTTGAGCTTGAGGTAGGCGTAATGCGGCACTGCATTGAATTTGCAAATGATGTCCGTCCGAGCAGTGCATGATAGCCACTGCAAAACGGGACAATGTCAAAGATTAACTGTTCGCTTCGGAAGTTATCCGGTGATTCGAAGACCACTTCCAGTGTGATTGAGCCTGTGCAATGGGCCTCTACACCTGGGATGACGCCTTTAAAGGTGGTTTTGCTGGGTTTCATCCTTGAGGGATCGATACCCATTTTTCGCACTGTATCCTGATAAAGCAGGTTCTGGCTGCTGCCGTCGTCCATAAGGACTTGAGTGAGGTGAAATCCGTCAATGATGGGGTCTAGGACCAGTGCAGCGGATCCGCCATGACGGATGCTAGTGGGGTGGTCCCTTTGATCGAAGGTGATCGGACAAGCAGACCATGGGTTGAACTTCGGGGCGACGGGCTCCATCGCATAGACATCCCTTAGTGCACGCTTCCGCTCCCTCTTGGGAATATGGGTTGCGTATATCATGTTCACTGTCTTCACTTGCGGGGGAAACCCCTTCTGTCCTCCTGGGTTCAGCAGCCGGGGCTCCTCCTCGTCATCTCTATGCAGCCCCTTGTCCTTGTTTTTGGCATTTAACTTGCCGGCCTGCTTGAACACCCAGCATTCTCTATTGGTGTGATTGGCTGGCTTGTCAGGGGTGCCGTGGATTTGACACGAGCGATCCAGTATGCGATCCAGACTGGACGGAGCCGGAGTATTTCTTTTGAATGGCTTTTTCCGCTGACCGGATCTAGAGCCTTTGAATCCGGCATTAACTTCCGTATCTTCAGTGTTATCGCTATTATTACGGCGCTTTGGTCTATTACGACGTTGCCTACCGTTAACGTCTTTGGTATCTGAGGTATCCGGATTCCTTGATGTGTTGTTGCTGCGAGCCAGCCAGCTGTCCTCGCCCGCACAAAAGCGGGCCATGAGTGTTGTGAAGGCTGCCATAGATTTCGGCTTCTCCTGGCCGAGTTGGCGGGCGAGCCACTCGTTGCGGGTGTTATGCTTGAATGCCGCTAGGGCTTCTGCATCCGGACAGTCTACAATTTGATTTTTCTTAGTCAAGAACCAAGTCCAGAATTGTCTAGCCGATTCCCCTGGCTACTAGGTTATGTGGCTCAAGTCATCAGCATCCGGTGGCCGCACATAAGTGCCCTGGAAGTTGTCAAGAAATGCATCTTCCAAATCCTCCCAACTGCCGACGGAATCTGCTGGCAAGCTATTCAGCCAATGCCGAGCTGGTCCTTTGAGTTTTAGTGGGAGGTACTTGATGGCATGTAGATCGTCACCGTGAGCCATGTGGATGTGAAGGAGGAAATCCTCAATCCATACAACGAGATCTGTCGTGCAGTCATATGATTCGATATTTACGGGTTTGAAACCCTCCGGGAATTCATGATTCATAACTTCATCAGTGAAGCATAGGGGGTGTGCGGCGCCTCTGTGCCGGGCTATATCCCGACGTAGTTCGTATGAGTCTTGTCTGCTATATTCGGCCCGGCCGGATTTATTCTTGGTGTATCCGACGCGACGATCATCGTCCCGTGTGGGCACACGTGTTCGTGTCCCGTATATTGACCTTGCGATTTTTGCCTTGCTGTCCAAGATGTCTCGCAGGTCCTCTGTATTGCCCCAGGCCTTAGTATCTTTGACGGAGTGGCGGCGGGGGGCAGACTGATCTTTAGGATGAAACGCCTCTCTGGCTCGGCCACGTAGTGGCCGGTCAGCCGCATCATACATTGGTGAATGAGGTTTCAATGCTTCCTCCTCGAGGTGAGGTAGCAACCTGCATTTGGGGTAACTCTTGGACGGGCGCTCGAATTCATGCTTCTTGGCCGCAAGGACTTCGGTCCATCTGTCTGCTAGCAGGTCTTGATCAGCTTGAAGCTGTTGTTGTTTCTTCTTTAGGCTACTTGCCATGGCCATAAGCCGGCGCTCGAAGCGCTCTTGCTCGACGGGGTCCTCAGGCACGATAAACTCATCGTCGCCGAGGCTCGCCTCGTCTTCGGAGGGAGGCATGTAATTGTCCTCCTCCGGTTCTCCATCTGCTGCCCGCTCTGGGGGGCTAGCTTGTTCATCCTCTAGCTCCGCACCATGCTGGAGGGGATTGTTGTTGTCTTTGGCGCTATCCGGAGTGTTATTATCTCCTGTGCCGGTATCACTGCTCTTGCTGTGGCGGGACTTAGAGCGGCGCCACTGACGTCGGCGCTTGGGTTGCTTTTTGGAGGGGTCATCCTCCGCTTTCTCGTCGCCATTGGCTTCTTTGGGGGTGTCCACCATGTATATATCATATGAGGAGGTGGCGGTCCAGTGCCCTGAGGGTGGTGGATCATGTTCGTCTCCGGCTTTGTCGTCCATACCGTTAAAGTCTTCGGAGCCGAAGTCGAGTATGTTGGTTAAGTCATCGACAGTGGCTACTAAGTGGGTGGTGGGTGGGTAGCGAATTTCCTCGTCGCCCGCATCCCATTCTAGCCGGACATAGTTCGGCCAAGGTTCTCCCGACAGGGAGAGAGACCTTAATGAATTTAGCACATCCCCGAAGGGTGAGTGCTGAAAGATGTCCGCGGAGGTGAACTCCCTGATCGGCGCCCAGTCAGACTCGACGGGCACGGATATGAGCGGCTCGGAGTCCGTGGCCGTAGATGAATCTAGTGGTTTGGCGACATGGCTCTCGTAAGGGGTGAAGTCAATATCCGGCTCTATCGCCACTGAGAGTGCGGCCTCCATGGCGGGGTCCATCCCTCCGCTCTCGGATGGCGCGACTTGCTCCGGATTGATGGGCAGAGTAGCTGCGGATGCGATCTCCCGAATATTGTCCGACGGCAGAGTTACGTCATGCTCGTCAAGACTGTACGGCGTGTCCGACATGGGCTCGAATCCGTCGAAGATCAAGTCTCCGCGGATGTCGGCCGTGTAGTTCAAGATTCCAAATCTAACCTAATGGCCAGGGGCGTAGCTCTCAATCTGCTCCAGCTGGCCAAGCGAATTGGCCTGCAGTGCAAAGCCGCCGAATATGAAGATCTGTTCGGGGAGGAAAGCCTCACCCTGGACCGCATCGCTAGCGATGATCGAAGGAGCCATCAAGCCTTTTGGTGACGACATAGTGGAACTCTCAATGAAAGCACCAAAGTCAGTGTCAAAACCGGTGGATCTCGGGTAGGGGGTCCCGAACTATGCGTCTAAGGTGGATGGTAACAGGAGGCAGGGGACACGATGTTTTACCCAGGCTCGGGCCCTCTTGATAGAGGTAAAACCCTACGTCCTGCTTGATTGTTCTTGATAATATGAGCATTACAAGAGTAGATCTACCACGAGATCAGAGAGGCTAAACGCTAGAAGCTAGCCTATGGTATGATTGTATGTTGTCCTACGGACTAAAACCCTCCGGTTTATATAGACACCGTCCGGAAGGGACTTTTCTTGGCGTGGAAGGCAAGCTTGGCGATACGGATATGTTGATCTCCTACCATTGTAACCGACTCTGTGTAACCCTAGCCCTCTCCGATGTCTATATAAACCGGAGGCTTTTAGTCCGTAGGACGAACATACAATCATACCATAGGCTAGCTTCTAGGGTTTAGCCTCTGCCTCTCTGATCTCGTGGTAGATCTACTCTTGTACTACCCATATCATCAATATTAATCAAGCAGGACGTAGAGTTTTACCTCCATCAAGAGGGCCCGAACCTGGGTAAAACATTGTGTCCCCTGCCTCCTGTTACCATCCGCCTAGATGCACAGTTCGGGACCCCCTACCCGAGATCCGCCGGTTTTGACACCGACATTGGTGCTTTCATTGAGAGTTCCTCTGTGTCGTCACTTTTAGGCCCGATGGCTTCTCCGATCATCAACAGCGATGCGATCCAGGGTGAGACTTTTCTCCCCGGACAGATCTTCGTATTCGGCGGCTTTGCACTACGGGCCAATTCGCTTGGTCATCTGGAGCAGATCGAAAGCTACGCCCCTGGCCATCAGGTCAGATTTGGAAGTTTGAACTACACGGCCGACATCCGTGGAGACTTGATCTTTGACAGATTCGAGCCACAGCCGAGCGCGCCGCACTCTCACGATGGGCATGAAATAGCTCTGCCGCCGAACAATGCCCTGGAGGCCGCACCTGTGTCTGCTCTGACCCCTAGCTCGGAGCCGATCACACCAATCGAGGATGGGTGGTTAGACACCGCCTTGGGGGCTGTAATCTCTACAGCGATCGAGCCAAACACCAGCCCTATTCTCTGTGAAGCCTGTGAATCCAAGGAGCCGGACTCCCGAGCCCTCCGCGCCCCTACCGATCGAACCCGATTGGGCGCCAATCATGGGAGTTCACCGCCGCGGACATCTTTCAGCACTCGCCCTTCGGCGATATTCTGAATTCACTAAAGTCTCTCTCTTTATCAGGAGAGCCCTGGCCGGACTATGGTCAGCAAGGTTGGGATGCGGATGATGAAGAAATTCAAAGCCCACCCACCACCCACTTCGTAGCCACTGTCGATGATTTAACCGACATGCTCGACTTCGACTCCGAAGACATCGACGGTATGGACGCCGATGCAGGAGACGATCAAGAACCAGCGCCTATAGGGCACTGGAAAGCCACCTCGTCGTATGATATATACATGGTGGACACCCCAAAAGAAGGCAATGGCGATGGAACAGCGGAGGATGACCCCTCCAAGAAGCAGCCTAAGCGCCGGCGTCAGGGCGCCGCTCTAAATCCCGCCAAAGCAAAAACGGTGATTCCGGCACGGGAGGATAATAACACCCTGGACAGTGCCGAAGACAACCACCTCCAGCAAGATTCAGCACAGGAGGATGGAGAAGCCAGCCCTCATGAGAGAGCGGCAGACAAGAGAGGTCGAGGACGATAATTATATGCCTCCTCCGAAGACGAGGCAAGCCTCGATGACGACGAATTTGTCGTGCCAGAGGATCCCGTCGAACAAGAGCGTTTCAAACGCAGGCTATGGCCATCGGCGAGCAGCCTCAAGAAAAAAGCAACAACTTAGAGCTGATCAAGATTTGCTAGCCGACAGATGGACTGAAGTCCTGCGGCCGAAGAGTATGAACTCGAACGCCCCTCCAAGAGCTACCCAAAGCGCAGGTTGCTACCCCAATTAGAGGAGGAAGCACCTAAACCTACATCACAGCGCATGATGCGGCCGACCGGCCACCCCGTGGCCGCGACAGAGAGGCCTCTCGGCCCTCCACTCAAGCCGCACCCCGGCGCCGCTCAAAAAATACCAAGGCATGGGAAAATGCGCCAGACCTGCGAGATATATTGGAGGACAAGGCAAGGCAAACAAGATCGATCTACGGATCACGTGGGCGCCCCACGGCACGAGACGGTACTCGTCACGCCAGATACAGTAAATCCGGCCGGGCCGAACACAGTAGACAAAGCTCGTTTGAGCTGCGTCGTGATATAGCCCAATACAGAGGCGCCGCACACCCACTATGCTTCACAGATGAAGTAATGGATCATCAAATCCCCGAGGGTTTCAAACCCGTGAACATCGAATCATACGATGGCACAACAGATCCTGCGGTATGGATCAAGGACTATCTCCTTCATATCCACATGGCCCGCGGTGATGACCTACACGCCATCAAATACCTCCCACTCAAGCTTAAAGGACCAGCTCGGCATTGGCTTAACAGCTTGCCAGCAGATCAATTGGTTGGGAGGACCTGGAAGCGCATTCCTCGACAATTTCCAGGGCACTATGTGCGACACCAGACGCCGATGACTTAAGCCACATAATTCAGCAGCCAGAAGGAATCGGCCAGACAATTCTGGACACGGTTCCTAACCAAGAAAAATCAAATCGTCGACTGTCCGGACACAGAGGCCCTAGCAGCCTTCAAGCATAACATCCGCGACGAGTGGCTTGCACGGCACCTAGGACAGGAAAAGCCGAAATCTATGGCAGCCCTCACGACACTTATGACCCGCTTTTGCGCGGGAGAAGACAGCTGGCTAGCTCGCAGCAATAACATGACCAAGAGCCCTGGTAATTCGGATACCAAGGACAGCAGTGGCAGGTCGCGTCACAACAAGCAAAAGCCGCATTAACAGCGACAATGCTGAGGATATGACAGTTAATGCCGGATTCAGAGGCTCTAAACCCGGTCAGCGGAAAAAGCCATTCAAAAGAAATACTCGGGCCCGTCCAGTTTGGACCGAATACTCGACCGCTCATGCCAGATACATGGCACCCCCGAAAACAGCCAATCACACCAACAGGGATTGTTGGGTGTTCAAGCAGGCAGGCAAGTTAAATGCCGAAAGAGAGACAAGGGGCTGCATAGCGATGACGACGAGGAGGAGCCCCGCGCCGAACAACAGTGGACAGAAGGTTTTCCCCCACAAGTGCGGACGGTGAACATGATATACGCAACCCACATCCCAAGAGGGAGCGGAAGCTGCACGTAAGGGACGTATACGGTAGAGCCAGTCGCCCCAAAGTTCAACCCATGGTCCTCCTGCCCGATCACCTTTGATCGAAGGGACCACCCCACTAGCATCCGTCATGGCGGATTCGCCGCATTGGTTCTAGACCCAATTATTGACGGATTTCATCTCACTAGAGTCCTTATGGACGGCGGCAGCAGCCTGAACCTGCTTTACCAGGATACAGTGCGGAAAATGGGCATCGATCCCTCGAGGATTAAACCCACTAAAACGACCTTTAAAGGCGTCATACCAGGTGTAGAGGCCAACTGTACAGGCTCAGTTACACTTGAAGTGGTCTTCGGATCTCCGGATAATTTCCGAAGCAGGAGTTAATCTTCGACATAGTCCCGTTCCGCAGTGGCTATCACGCACTGCTCGGGCGAACCGCATTTGCAAGTTCAATGCGGTGCCGCACTACGCATACCTCAAGCTCAAGATGCCAGGCCCTCGAGGAGTCATCACGGTCAATGGAAACACCGAACGCTCTCTCCGAACGGAGGAGCATACGGCGGCTATCGCAGCGGAAGTACAAAGCAGCCTCTCAAGGAAATTCTCCAGTCCGGCCATTAAACGTCTGGACACCGTCAAGCGCCCGAGTAACCTACAACAAGACCGCCTGGCACGTTCCGAGCAAGCATAGCAATGCGGCCCCAACCCCAGCCCTCGCGAACTTGCGAAACCAGTGTTGTGCGTACATAACTATGCTCTGGAAATACCATGGGCACAGGGGAGGGGCACCATCACGGCACGCCCGAAACGCGGCTTAAACCGCACTAGGGGCTGCGATTTCTTAATTTTCTCTTATTTTCAGACTCCACTTCTTCGCAAAGGGAACAGGGGGGAAAAGGGGGGGAGGGGGGGGAGGGGGATAGGACTCCATTCTTCGGAAGGCTTGTCCGGCAGTACAATTGCCGCACAAACGATACAACCAGGGAAGCAGAAAGCTACGCCGCACTATGGAACTCTAAGGTGGTCTCTATAACGAGCAGTATACCTGTTTCACATACATTCCGCAGCTCGCCCCTGGAAAGGACATGTTAAATAGTCCCATCTTTTGCTTATTGCACTATTTGTATCGTTCTGCTTTGATCGCAGCTTTTTTAAATAAACAATGCATAGCTTCCGTCTATTATTGCATTACTCTTTTTTACGAATATATGTTCATTAATGACATGTTGCACCCGTACACTTTGGTACGGCCAATACGCCAGGGGCTTAAGTACCCCACAATACGGTGTGAGAAGTCCGAACACTTTCACAAGTGCGGCACCCCGAACTTATAGCATTATATGCATCGGCTCCGAATCATGTCTTGGGTCAATAGTTGGGTTTGCCCGGCTCCTATGTTTTGGTACCTTACGTTCCGTTATATCGGCTAAGGTAGCACTAGGAGAACTACTGCGATTGTGCCCCAGTTGAGCTGGGCTAAGCACCTCAGTAGAGAAAGCTAAAACTGACCATCATGATGAGGCGAGAGCTGGTCGCTGTTCGAGAGGTTTTCGAGTCCCTAAAGACTTATGCCGCTTAGAGCGAGGAGTCGGCTTTGTCCGGCCTAGGCGTGGATAGCGCCCCGAACTCGGTCTTCCGAACACTAGGGGCTTCGCCGAAATTTAAAATTATAGAATTCTATGGCTAAGTGAGAGTGTTCAAGCATTATACCTGATTGCCTTGTTCGTTGTGTTGAGCGCCTCCCTCGAAGGACCCAAGAATGGGAAAAAGAGCGCTCATGTTTATCCCGAACACCCCAGCACTCGTGGCATGGGGGCAGAAGCCGACGACTCGCCATCTCTCAAATTTGATAAACGGCCGCACAGAAGGTAATATTTTAAATTCAAAAAGCATTGCTTAGCGCACATGAACAAGTTTTCAGCGCACAGGACAAAACGAGCGAGTTTACTGAAAAATTACATCATGGAACATTCATCCGCCACAAGGCGGGCACCCTTCAGAACGCCCTCATAATACATCTTGGGCTTGCGATGCTCCTTGCCCGGCGGTGGCCCGTCCTTCACAAGCTTCTCAGCATCCAGCTTGCCCCAGTGCACCTTCGCACGGGCAAGCGCCCTACGGGCACCCTCGATGCATACGGAGCGCTTGATGACTTCGAGCCTTGGACAGGCCTCCACCAGCCGCCTCACCAGCCCGAAGTAGCTCCCAGGCATGGCCTCTCCAGGCCAGCCGGACTATGAGGCCCTTCATGGCCTGTTCGGCCACCTTATGGAGCTCGACCAGCTGTTTCAGCTGGTCGCTTAAGGGCACCGGGTGTTCGGCCTCAGCATACTGAGACCAGAACACCTTCTCCGTCGAGCTTCCCTCCTCGGCTCGGTAGAAGGCGGCGGCATCCGACACGCTACGGGGCAAGTCTGCGAATGCTCCTGGAGAGCTCCGGATTCGGGTAAGTAACAAGTAATTCACTTTTACGTGCTTGCTTTGCATAAAGAATGCCTTACCGCCGCTATCTTTTTTATTGCCTCAACCTCCTGGAGGGCCTTCTGGGCTTCGGCCTTGGCAGACTTGGCATCTTCAATGCCGCGCGAGCTCAGACTCTCGCGTCTTCGAGTCAAAGCTCCAAACTCTCATGTTTTTTCATGAGAGCCTGGAGCTCTTGCCGCACCTCGCCAACCTGCGTCTCATGCTTCTCCCGCTCGGTGTGCTCCGTGGCTGCCCTCTTCTCGCCCTCGGACAGCGCTTGCTTAAGGGTCGCCACCTCAGTTGTGGCCCCTACAATAGCTGCGTTGATCCTGTCGCTTTTTGCAATTGCACCTTTCACATATTTCAATAAGGTATTTCTTACCTTCCTTTTCCTCGAGCTGCTGCTTGGCTAGGCTGAGCTCTTGCTCGGACCGCTCGAGGTTCTGCTTCAGCTTGCCCACCTCCGCTGTCAGTGCGGCGGATGCTAGCAGCGAAGCCTGCATACGCATATTGATTTACTTTCGTTAGACTCCTGCGAATGTTATTAGATCCTCTATTCGGCTTTTTTTCCGAACGCCGAACAGAGCATCAGGGGCTACTGTCTATGCGGTAATATTTTTACACATTCCTTACTTACCTCAAAGCCTGTTAGAAGGCTGGCAGAGGCTTCAGTCAGTTTGCTCTTGGCGGACTGAACCTTCTGGATCACCGCACTCATAATAGTGCGGTGCTCCTCGTCGATGGAGGCGCTGTTAAGCACCTCCAGCAAATTGTCTGGTGCCTCCGGTTGGACGAGGTCACCGGCTCGGTAGGCTTGCTCCTCTTGGAAGGAGGCTGCCTACCGGAGTCCGGAACCGTTGAAGGTTCGGCGCGGTGTCCGGCTCAAGCCGGACTTGGAGCCCTTGGGGGTTCTATCCCTCTTTACGCCTGGAGTCCGGGAGGTCGCCTTGCGGCGCCTCCAGGACCACCTCCTCCTGGCTTGGAACCTGTTGGGACGCCACCTCGGCGTCGTCCGTAGGGTGGGGGGAGGTAGCGCCGGAAGCGAATTCACATCCGACGAATCCAGGGAGCCGCTCGACGACGTGAGCCTTGGGTGGACTGCATACATGTTCGACGTAAGGAAAAGCTGTGCAATGGGGGAATACTATGAATCACTCTGGTATCCGGATACTTACGATCTCGCCAGGGGCTTGGCCCTGTGCGGCCACTCCTCTTCGCCGTCGTCGGTGTTGGTGGAGTAGTCCGGAGGAGGGGTCTTCCCCTCTTGGACCCTTCGGCCTCCCCAGTTGGGGCGGCCTTCCTTTTCTTCCCTCCCCGCTGGAGGGGGAGAGGTCTCTTCTTCCTCCTCCTCGTCTTCATGGGAGGAGTGCGCCTTGGAGTCGTCGGATGATGAATCCGACACCTCCTGGCGCCGGGCACTCTTTCGAGTCCCCGTGGCCTTCTTCTTGGCCTTCTTCTCCGGCACCACATAGGGTGCCGGAACCAGCAGCTTCGCCAAGCGAGCGTCCGCTGGGCCTTCGGGCAAAGGAGCCGGACAGTTGATCTGTCCGGATGTCTCCTGCCAATCCTGTCAAAGGTAAGGGAGCTTAGATCCCGCATGGAGTCAAACTATGAAAAACTAATACCCTGTAAAAGGTAAAAACAGCTTACCGCATGAGCGTGACGCTGCGCTGAATCCGCGATCCTCGGTAGCGGATGCGGGGGCCTCGGCGCCCTTGAAAAGCACCTTCCAGGCATCTTCGTACGTCGTGTCGAAGAGCCTGCTCAGAGTTCGGTGCTGCGCCGGGTCGAACTCCCAGGTTGAAAGCCCGTTGTTGACACGGGAGGATCCGGCGGATGAGCATAACCTGGACTACGTTGACAAGTTTGAGCTTCTTGTCCACCAGGGTTTGGACGCATGTTTGGAGTCCGGTCAGCTCTCCTTCTTTACCCCACGACAGGCCCGTCTCTTTCCAGGAGGTGAGCGGCGTAGGGGGTCCGGATCGGAACTCGGGGGCTGCGACCCATTCAGGGTCGCGCGGCTCGGTGATGTAAAACCACCCCGATTGCCACCCCTTTAGGGACTCCACGAAGGAGCCCGAGCCATAGGACGTTGGGCATCTTGCCCACCATGGCGCCTCCGCACTCCGCCTGGGTGCCGCGCACCACCTTCGGCTTGACATTGAAAGTCTTGAGCCATAGGCCGAAATGGGGGCGGATGCAGAAGAAAGCCTCGCACACGACGATAAACGCCGAGATGTTGAGGACAAAGTTCGGGGCCAGATCGTGGAAATCCAGGCCATAGTAGAACATGAGCCCCCGGACAAATGGGTGGAGAGGGAAGCCCAGTGCCGCGGAGGAATGGGGGAGGAACACACCCTCTCATGGGGCCTAGGGGTGGGGATGAGCTGCCCCTCTTCGGGAAGCTGGTGCGCAATGTCTCGTTAGACAAGTATCCGGCCTTCCTTAGTTTTTTGATGTGTACCTCCGTAACGGAGGAGACCATCCACTTGCCTCCCGCTCCGGACATGGCTGGAGAAGGTTTAGGTGGGGTGTGCGGACTTGGGCGCTGGAGCTCGAGTGCGCGGAAATGGATAGGCAAAGGAGGAAGAAGGCGTGGATGAAAAGGTGGATCCTTATCCCCTTATATGGATGGATGCGACTATGCGCCCCCACCAGCCTGGTAAAACTCGCTTATCTCCCAAGCACCGTAATCAATGGCGCGGTTGGGTTACCCACAACCATATTGATGAGAATCCCGGAATAAGGGGACACGATCTCTGCTTTGACAAGACGTGCCAAGGGAATCGCCTCGCTAAACGCGCTGAGGTGGGACAGTAAAACGATTCGAATAAAGACTTGGCCGTGGTGTGATGTCACGCTACAGAATACGTCAGCAGATTAGATTTGTGTAAATATTATTCTCTCTATGGCAATATGTGGAAACTTATTTTGCAGAGCCAGACACTACCTTTGTGTTCAAAATCTTCTATGAATTACTTGGAGGAGGAACCCGCCTTGCAATGCCGAAGACAATCTGCATGCCGGCCTCGTCGTCATTGAAGCCAGGTTCAGGGGCTAGTGAGGGAGTCCTGGATTAGGGGGTGTCCGGATAGCCGGACTATACCTTCGGTCGGACTCCTGGACTATGAAAATACAAGATTGAAGACTTCGTCCCGTGTTCGGAAGGGACTTTCCTTGGCGTGGAAGGCAAGCTTGGCGATACGGATATGTAGATCTCCTACCATTGTAACCGACTCTGTGTAACCCTAGCCCTCTCCGGTGTCTATATAAACCGGAGGGTTTTAGTCCATAGAACGAACAATCATACCATAGGCTAGCTTCTAGGGTTTAGCCTCTCTGATCTCGTGGTAGATCTACTCTTGTACTACCCATATCATGAATATCAATCAAGCAGGATGTAGGGTTTCACCTCCATCAAGAGGGCCCGAACCTGGGTAAAACATCGTGTCCCCTGCCTCCTGTTACCATCCGGCCTAGACGCACAGTTCGGGACCCCCTACCCGAGATCCACCAGTTTTGACACCGACAGCTAGGGTTACACAAGGTCGATTACAAAGAGGGAGATATCCACATCCGTATTGCCTAGCTTGCCTTCCATGCCAAGTAGAGTCCCATCCGGACACGGGTTGAAGTCTTTAGTCTTGTATCTTAATAGTCCAACAGTCCGGCCAAAGGATATAGTCCGGTTGTCTAGAGACCCCCTAATCCAGGACTCCCTCAATACCCATATCTTCTCAAATCGTATGTGAAGGTCAGAAAATAATGATACCCACCGCGAGTCTCAACACTCATCGGACTGCATATATCAGTATGTATTATTTCCAACTAGTTTGCTGCTCGCTCCATTGTTCCGGAGAACGGAGTCTTAGTCATCTTGCCCATGAGGCATGGTTCGCAAGCATCAACTAATTCATAATCAAGTGATTCCAAAAGCCCATTAGCACAGAGTTTCTTCATGCGCTTTACACCAATATGACTCAAATGGTAGTGCCACAAATAAGTTTCACTATCATTATTAACTTTGCATCTTTTGGCTTCAATATTATGAATATGTGTATCACTATCGAGATCCAACAAACCAATTTCATTGGGTGTATAACCATAGAAGTTTTTATTCATGTAAACAGAACAACAATTATTCTCTAACTTAAATGAATAATAGTATTGCAATAAACATGATCAAATCATATTCATGATCAACACAAGCACCAAATAATATTTATTTAGGTTCAACACTAATCCCGAAAGTATAGGGAGTGTGCGATGATGATCATATTATTCTTGAAACTACTTCCAACACACATCGTCACTTCACCCTTAACTAGTTTCTGTTCATTTTGCAACTCATGTTTCGAGTTACTACTCTTAGCAACTGAACCAGTATCAAATACCGAGGGGTTTGCTATAAACACTAGTAAAGTACACATCAATAACATGTATATCAAATATAGCATTGTTCACTTTGCCATCCTTCTTATCCGCCAAATACTTGGGGCAGTTCCGCTTCCAGTGACCAGTCCCTTTGCAGTAGAAGCACTTAGTATCAGGCTTAGGTCCAGACTTGGGCTTCTTCACTTGAGCAGCAACTTGCTTGCCGTTCTTCTTGAAGTTCCCTTTCTTTCCCTTTGCCCTTTTCTTGAAACTAGTGGTCTTGTTAATCATCAACACTTGATGCTCTTTCTTGATTTCTACCTTCATCGATTTCATCATCATGAAAAGCTCGGGAATCATTTTCGTCATCCCTTGCATATTATAGTTCATCACGAAGTTCTACTAACTTGGTGATGGTGACTAGAGAATTCTGTCAATCACTATTTTATCTGGCAGATTAACTCCCACTTGATTCAAGCAATTGTAGTACCCAGACAATCTGAGCACATGCTCACTGCTTGAGCTATTCTCCTTCATCTTTTAGCTATAGAACTTGTTGGAGACTTCATATCTCTTAACTCAGGTAATTGCTTGAAATATTAACTTCAACTCCTGGAACATCTCATATGATCCATGACGTTCAAAACGTCTTTGAAGTCCCGATTCTAAGCTGTTAAGCATGGTGCACTAAAATATCAAGTAGTCATCATATTGAGCTAGCCAAATGTTCATAACATCTGCATCTGCTCCTGCAATAGGTCTGTCACCTAGCGGTGCATCAAGGACATAATTCCTCTGTGCAGCAATGAGGATAATCCTCAGATCACGGATCCAATCCACATCATTGCTACTAACATCTTTCAACTTAGTTTTCTCTAGGAACATATCAAAAATAAAACAGAGGAGTTAAAAGCAAGCTATTGATCTACAACATAGATATGCTAATACTACCAGGACTAAGTTCATGATAAATTAAAGTTCAGTTAATCAAATTATTAAAGAACTCCCACTTAGATAGACATCCCTCTAATCATCTAAGTGATCACGTGATCCATATCAACTAAACCATGTCCGATCATCACGTGAGATGGAGTAGTTTTCAATGGTGAACATCGCTATGTTGATCATATCTACTATATGATTCACACTCGACCTTTCGGTCTCAGTGTTCCGAGGCCATATCTGCATATGCTAGGCTCGTCAGGTTTAACCTGAGTATTCCGCGTGTGCAACTGTTTTGCACCCGTTGTATGTGAACGTAGAGCTTATCACACCCGATCATCACGTGGTGTCTCAGCACGAAGAACTTTCGCAACGGTGCATACTCAGGGAGAACACTTATACCTTGAAATTTAGTGAGAGATCATCTTATAATGCTACCATCAATCTAAGCAAAATAAGATGCATAAAAGATAAACATCACATGCAAATGCAATCAATATAAGTGATATGATATGGCCATCATCATCTTGTGCTTGTGATCTCCATCTCTGAAACACCGTCATGATCACCATCGTCACCGGCGCGACACCTTGATCTCCATCGTAGCATCGTTGTCGTCTCGCCAACTATTGCTTCTACGACTATCGCTACTGCTTAGTGATAGAGTAAAGCAATTACAGGGCGATTGCATTGCATACAATAAAGCGACAACCATATGGCTCCTGCCAGTTGCCGATAACTCGGTTACAAAACATGATCATCTCATAGAATAAAATATAGCATCATGCCTTGACCATATCGCATCACAACATTGAAGGAAATATGCCCTAGAGGCAATAATAAAGTTATTATTTATTTCCTTATATCATGATAAATGTTTATTATTCATGCTAGAATTGTATTAACCGGAAACATAATACATGTGTGAATACATAGACAAACATAGTGTCACTAGTATGCATCTACTTGACTAGCTCGTTGATCGAAGATGGTTAAGTTTCCTAACCATAGACATGAGTTGTCATTTGATTAATGGGATCACATCATTAGGAGAATGATGTGATTGACTTGACCATTTCATTAGCTTAGCACTTGATCGTTTAGTTTGTTGCTATTGCTTTCTTCATGACTTATACATGTTCCTATGACTATGAGATTATGCAACTCCCGTTTACCGGAGGAACACTTTGTGTGCTACCAAATGTCACAACATAACTGGGTGATTATAAAGGTGCTCTATAGGTGTCTCCGAAGGTACTTGTTGGGTTGGCGTATTTCGAGATTAGGATTTGTCACTCCGATTGTCGGAGAGGTATCTCTGGGCCCTGTCGGTAATGCACATCACATAAGCCTTGCAAGCATTGCAAGTAATAAGTTAGTTGCGGGATGATGTATTACGGAACGAGTAAAGAGACTTGCCGGCAACGAGATTGAACTAGGTATTGAGATACCGACGATCAAATCTCGGGCAAGTAACATACCGATGACAAAGGGAACAACGTATGTTGTTATGCGGTCTAACCGATAAAAGATCTTCGTAGAATATGTGGGAGCCAATATGAGCATCCAGGTTCCGCTATTGGTTATTGACCGGAGACGTGTCTCGGTCATGTCTACATTGTTCTCGAACCCGTAGGGTCCGCACGCTTAACGTTACGATGATAGTTTTATTATGAGTTTATATATTTTGATGTACCGAAGGTTGTTCGGAGTCCCGGATATGATCACGGACATGACGAGGAGTCTCGAAATGGTCGAGACATAAAGATCAATATATTGGACGGCTATATTCGGACACCGGAAGTGTTTCGGGTGATTTCGAAGAAAACCGGAGTGCCGGAAGGGTTACCAGAACCACCCGGGGAAGTATTGGGCCTTAGTGGGCCTGAGGGGAGAGAGAGGGCAGCAGCCCATGAGGTGACGCACCCCCTCCCGTGGGGAGTCCGAATTGGACTAGGGGAGGGGGGCGCGGCCCCTCTTTCCCTCTCCCTCTCCCTCTCTTTCCTTCCCCCTTCCCTCTTCCTAGTTGGACTAGGAAAGGGGAGTCCTACTCCTACTAGGAGGAGGACTCCCCCCTCCTTGGCGCGCTTCAAGGGCCGGCCGGCCTCCCCCCTTTGCTCCTTTATATACAGGGGCTGGGGGCACCTCTAGACACACAAGTTGATCTTCGTGATCGTTATCTTAGCCGTGTGCGGTGCCCCCCTCCACCATAATCCTCGATAATATTGTAGCGGTGCTTAGGCGAAGCCCTGCGACGGTAGAACATCAAGATCGTCACCACACCGTCGTGCCGACGGAACTCTTCCCCAACACTTTTCTAGATCGGAGTCCGGGGATCGTCATCGAGCTGAACGTGTGCTAGAACTCGGAGGTGCCGTAGTTTCGGTGCTTGATCGGTCGGGCCGTGAAGACGTACGACTACATCAACCGCGTTGTGCTAACGCTTCCGCTTCCGGTCTACGAGGGTACGTAGACAACACTCTCCCCTCTCGTTGCTATGCATCACCATGATCTTGCGTGTGCGTAGGAATTTTTTTTGAAATTACTATGTTCCCCAACAAACATGCCCTGCAAAAACAAGTTAGACGTCCTCTACTTTGTTGTTGCAAATTTTATGTGGCTGCTACGAGATGAGCAGGAACCGTTCTTACCTATGCATCAAAACTACAACGATAGTTCGTCAAGTTAGTGATGTTTTAACCTTCTCAAGGAGCGGGCGTAGCCATACTCGGTTCAACTAAAGTTGGAGAAACTAACACCCGCCAGCCACCTATGTGCAAAGCACGTCAGTGGAACCAGTCTCGCGTAAGCGTACGCGTAATGTCGGTCCAGGCCGCTTCATCCAACAATACCATCGAACCAAAGTATGACTTGTATCGCCCATAACTCACTTGTGTTCTACTCGTGCATATAACATCTACGCATAAAACCTGGCTCGGATGCCACTGTTGGGGAACGTAGTAATTTCAAAAATTTCCTACGCACACACAGGATCATGGTGATGCATAGCAACGAGAGGGGAGAATGTTGTCCATGTACCCTCGTAGACCGAATGCAGAAGCGTTAGCACAACGCGTTTGATATAGTCGTACGTCTTCATGATCCGATCGATCCAAGTACCGAACGTACGACACCTGTGAGTTCTGCACACGTTCAGCTCGATGACGTCCTGCGAACTCCGATCTAGCAGAGCTTCATGGGAGAGTTCCATCAGCACGACGGCGTGGTGAAGGTTATGATGTTTCTACCGACGCAGGGCTTCACCTAACCACCGCTACGATATGACCGAGGTGGAATATGGTGGAGGGGAGCACCGCACACGACTGGAATAGATCAATAAATCAACTTGTGTGCCTTGGGGTGCCCCCTGCCCTCGTATATAAAGGAGCAAGGGAGGAGGAGGCCGGCCCTAGGAGGGGCGCGCCAAGGGAGCAGGATTCCTACTCCTAGTAGGAGTAGGTTTCCTCCTTCCCTAGTCCAACTAGAAGAAGGGGGGAAAGGAGGGGAGTGGAGAAGGAAGGGAGAGGGGGCCGCGCCCCAAACCCCTTGTCCAATTTAGACTGGGCTTGGGAGGGGCGCGTGCCACCTCCTGGCTGCTGCCTCTCCTTCCCACTAAGGCCCATTAAGGTCCAATACTTCTTTCCCGTATTCCCGTAACTCCCCGGTACTCCGAAAAATACCCGAATCACTCGGAACCTTTCCGATGTCCGAATATAGTCGTCCAATATATCGATCTTTACATATCGACCATTTCGAGACTCCTCGTCATGTCTCTGATCTCATACGGGACTCCGAACTACCTTCAGTACATCAAATCACATAAACTCATAATACCGATCGTCACCAAACGTTAAGCGTGCGGACCCTACGGGTTCGAGAACTATGTAGACATGACCGAGACACGTCTCCGGTCAATAACCAATAGCGGAACCTTGATGCTCATATTGGCTCCCACATATTCTACGAAGATCTTTATCAGTCAAACCACATAACAACATACGTTGTTCCCTTTGTCATTGGTATGTTACTTGCCTGAGATTCGATCGCCAGTATCTCAATACCTAGTTCAATCTCATTACTGGCAAGTCTCTTTACTCGTTCCGTAATACATCATCCCGTAACTAACTCATTAGTTACAATGCTTGCAAGGCTTATAGTGATGTGCATTACCGTGTGGGCCCAGAGATACCTCTCCGACAATCGTAGTGACAAATCCTAATCTCAAAATACGCCAACTCAACAAGTACCTTTGGAGACACCTGTAGAGCACCTTTATAATCACCCAGTTATGTTGTGACATTTGGTAGCACACAAAGTGTTCCTCCGGTAAACGGGAGTTGCATAATCTCATAGTCATAGGAACATGTATAAGTCATGAAGAAAGCAATAGCAACATACTAAACGATCAAGTGCTAAGCTAACGGAATGGGTCAAGTCAATCACATCATTATCCTAATGATGTGATCCCGTTAATCAAATGACAACTCTTGTCTATGGCTAGGAAACATAACCATCTTTGATCAACGAGCTAGTCAAGTAGAGGCATACTAGTGACACTTTGTTTGTCTATGTATTCACACATGTACTAAGTTTTCGGTTAATACAATTCTAGCATGAATAATAAACATTTATCATGATATAAGGAAATATAAATAACAACTTTATTATTGCCTCTAGGGCATATTTCCTTCAGGTGGCCCACACGGAGCCCTACCAAGTCTTGCATTACAAGCTTAAGAAGACCGCGCTTCGCCTCATGGAGTGGAGCAAGTCCCTCTTGTCCAAGGCTAAGGTCCAGCTCCATGCGGCCCTTTTGGCGATTCTACGCCTCGACACTGCCCAAGAAGAGAGGCTCCTTTCTCCTGAGGAGCGTGACCTTCGCTCTAGGCTCAAGAGGAGGGTCATTAGTCTTGCGGTGTTGGACAGGGCTACGAAAAGCCAATGCGCCAGAATCGCAAATCTGAAGGACGGCGATGCCAACACCAAATTCTTCCACCGCCGCATCAACGCTAGAAGACGGAAAAACCACATCCATCGGATCAAGCACGGGCAGGGCTGGGTTACCGACCACAAGGAAAAAGAGGAGATCATCCAGGAGCACTATTCCGAGGTCATGGGTAGAGGAAATACGAGTACCATGGATTTTAACTGGGAGGATCTTGGCACCGAGCACCGTACCTTGCAAGGCATCGACGATCCAATCACCGAGGATGAGGTACTCCAGGCCATCAAGGAGTTGCCCGGTGATAAAGCGCCTGGCCCGGACGGCTTCACGGACATCTTCTTCAAGAAGTGTTGGGATGTCATAAAGGATGATGTCACGAGGGTCATCCAATGCTTTGATTCCTTAAACACCTCAAATCTGCAATGGCTTAACTCCGCCAATGTCGTTCTTTTGCCTAAGAAGGATGGGGCGGAAGGTATCTCCGACTACAGGCCCATTAGCCTCATCCACGCCGTTGCCAAGATCATGGCCAAGATCCTTTCTTTGAGGTTTGCTCCCCATATGGGCGACCTCATATCCAACGCTCAAAGTGCATTCATAAAACGAAGAAGCATCCATGACAACTTCATGTACGTTCGGAGTTTTGCTAGACGCTTCCACAAGAGCAAGACCCCCGCCCTCCTATTCAAGCTTGACATAAAGAAGGCTTTTGACTCGGTCAAGTGGGAATACATCCTTGATCTCCTTCAATGCTTGGGGTTCCCTACCAAGTTTAGGGATTGCATTGCCGCTCTTTTATCCTCATCATCTTCGTGGATCCTCCTCGATGGGATTCCAGGCTCTCCCATCAAGCATGGTCGCGGCTTTCGTCAAGGGGACCCCATCTCGCCACTTTTGTCTGCCCTCGCAATCAACCCTCTTCACCAAATCCTAGATTTGGCAACCCGGAAAGGATTGCTCCGCAAGATACGTGGCCGTGGGGCTATGGTGAGGACATCGCTTTACGCGGATGACGGGCTGTTTTTGTGGCTCCTATCAAGACGGATATCGACAACCTTGCCTCCATCTTGGAGGGCTTTGGCGAGGTGACGGGCCTATGCACCAACTTCCAAAAAAGCTCGGTCGTGCCGATACGTTGCAATCACCTTAACCTCGAGCACATTCTTGAAGGTGTTCTGACAGCTCGATCCTGCTTCCCCATGAAACACTTGGGACTACCGCTCTCGGTGTGGCAACTCAAGAAGGTGGACTTTCAATATCTTGCGGACAAGGCTGCCGGAAAACTAGTGACTTGGGAGGGGGAAAATATCACTACAATCGGGCGCACGGCCCTAGTCAAGTCGGTCATCTCCTCCCAAGTGGTGTACTCCATCACGCCTCTTATCGTACCACTGAGCTCCCTAAATAGTGTGAACAAGATAGAGAGGGCCTTCCTTTGGTCTGGATCAGATAAGACTACTGGTACCAAGTGCAAGGTGAATTGGGAGACAGTGTGCCGGCCAAAGGAGTATGGTGGTCTTGGCGTGCTGAACACTGACAAATTTGCGCGTGCTTTGCGCCTGCGGTCGCTTTGGTATGAATGGAAGGAACCTCAAAAACTTTTGATGGGGCTTGGCAACCCTTGCACCAAGGATGACCGGGAATTTTTCTATGCCTCCACTACTATCACCGTCGGCAATGGCGCCCGAACTCCATTTTTGGGAATCCCCTTGGCTTCTGGGGCGCAAACCAATGGACATCGCACCGCTCATCTTCGAGGCCTCGAGGAGAAAAAATTGGAAGGTGCGTGAGGCCCTAAACGAGAGCGCATGGATTCTGTCAATCAACAACAACACTGTCGTTTCCGGTGACCACATCCGGGAATTCTTCACACTTTGGATGCTCATTAATGACTTCCACCTCGACGACCACCTTGAAGATGATATTGTCTGGAAGCACGCGAATGATGGATTCTACTCGGCATCCACCACATATAAAGCTCAGTTCCTTGGCATGTCGCTTTCCCCTATGGATCAAATGGTCTGAAAAGTTTGGGCACCACCAAAAGTAAATTTTTTCGCTTGGTTGGCTATCCAGAATAGGATTTGAACTGTCGATCGGTTGGCGAAACGTGGTTGGCCAAATTGTGGCATGTGCCAACTTTGCAAAAGAGAACAAGAATCGGGCGCGCATCTTCTTTTCAAGTGTCGCTACACGCTCAGGCTATGGATGTTAGTCATTGAGAAGCTTGGACTTGCTCACATGGACACAACCAATTAGCATCTTGCGGACTCCGTCAACGAGTGGTGGGACAAGCGAACCAACAATCAAAACCTCAATAGACATGCTATGGCCTCTCTTACCATGCTCGGTCTCTTGGACAATATGGAATGAACCAAATGCTAGGGTGTTCCGCTACAAATGTGTGTCACCACCCATTCTCTTTCACACCATTTTAAAGGAGAGAAGCTTTGGATCACCGCGGGCGCTAAGAAATTGGGGCATATTATGTTGCGTGAGTAGTTGTCATGCCGTGTGTGGGTTTCTTGTAACACTCTAAACTCTATTCTCTCCTTATTTAATTGATGAGGCAAATCTTTTGCCTCCGTTTCAAAAAAAAAAACTATCCAGCAAACCATGGCATCGACTGTGATGATTAAAGAGATAGTGCTAGGCGCCAAAAAAATTACAATGTCTCTTAATTTTCTCTACCTACAGAAACCTTCAGCTCTAGCTATTTTTCCTTTCTTGCTCGTCACATGAAAGATCTGGAAATTACATGAAAAATTGCCTTATTGCTCTGTCAACACCTGGGCATATTTGGAGGCGGTGGCATGATCTTGGCATTTGGTCCCTTGCCGTTCTTCACAATGAACACCGTCTCCATCCCCCACACCATGTGGCGCTCGAAATGACAGTGCATGAACCATACGCCTGCCAACCAAACCAAGACACAACAAGGTATAAGATGTACGTACGTACATTTGAATCATACCCTGTATACAAAAGCCTTTATAGATAGTCTCAAGTGGATCAGGAAGAAAGGTTTGAGCACTCACCAGGGTTTTCTGCACGGAGGCGGATTGCGACCCATCCGTTCTTGGGCACGGAGACGGTGTTCTGGTACGGCGGGTCGACCAGGTTGTACTTGGCCGGGTCCGTGCGCTTGTCGAAGTTGCCAGTCCCTCTCCCCACCACGTAGAAGCTGAACCCGTGCAGGTGCATGGGATGGCTGTCGCCGCCGAGGATGGTCGTGCCCTGCAGCACCACCTCCAGGACGGCGCCGTACTCCAGGACCTTCACCCTCGTGCCTCTCGCGGTCAGCGCGAGCTCCGGGGGCAGGTCGTCGGCCGTGAAGTTGAAGGGCGACGGCGGGTTGTCGGGGAAGTCGGTCCTGGCCACGCCGCCGACGGCGGAGCGGTAGTAGGCCCCGAGCACGTCGCTCCGCGGCATCTCGAAGCTCACGTTGTTGAGGCTCGACGCGAAGCGGTTGCCGTGGGGCCCCTTGCACGCCTCGCCGGGCGCGCACGCGATCTCGTTCACCTCCACCGTGACGAGCATGTGCTCGTCGACGCGCCGGGGCACGTCGGCCGTGTGCCCCTTGCTGGCCAGCGACCTGAGCCGCGCCGTGAACGCGGCCGCCGCGGAGCTGTCGTTGATGGCGGGAAGGCTGGGGAGACCATGCGCCGCATCGCCCGGCGCCGCGGGAGCGTCGACGTACTCCAGGACGGCGGTGGCCGTGCTGCTGTCGACGGTGGCCTGCGGGTTGGTCGCCAGCGGCCTCGACGCCATGTAGAAGTGCCGGGCGTTTGAGCGGCCACGGCGGGCCTTGAGCAGCGCGGTCACCGTTTGGCCGGCGTCGATGAATACGTGGTCGGCGCTGAACGGCTTGGTGTAGGAAGCGTCGGAGCCGACCACGGTGAGGCGGTGCCCGGCGACGGCGAAGAAGAATCCGTTGGTGAGGGCCGCGTTGATGATCCGGATCATGTAGGTCTTGCCGTGCTTGACTGGCAGCCTAAAGGTGCCGTCGCCGGAGCAAGCGAACAGGTCACCCGGCTGACCGTTGATGGTGTTCGCGTCTGAAGGCTGGAAGTCGCTGCCGGTGGAGATGGCGTCGGCGAGCACTTGCCCGATGTCGTCGTTCCACCATTCCCCTGCGATGGAGATAAACATGTCCACATACCATCAGTGGAAACCACTACCACGCATTGCAGAAGCAGGCGCACAGAGCTAGCTATACGTACCGAGGATGATGGGTATCTCTCTGTGCGGTTTGCTGAATGGGTAGGTCGTGCCGCGCCGGGGGCGTATGACGATGGCGCCATGCACGGTGTCGCGATCCATGGCGGTGTGCGCGTGCCACCACAGCGTGCCTTCCTCCTCGGAGAAGATGATCCGGTAGCTGAAGTTGCCGCCGGGCTGGATCGGGCACTGCGTTATGTACTCCGGCCCGTCCCACCACGGACTTCGCGGCTGGTTCACCCCGTGCCTACAGCGTCAACAAGAGTAGGAGTTCATCTATGCCGCCGATCGGAAGAAACAAAACAAAGACAAAAATACAGCAAGAATCATTTCGCGCAGTAGTATTAGAAATTGTACCAGTGGAGGGTGATGTTCTTATGGCCCTGGTTGAAGACGTTGACAACGACGACGTCGCCCTTCCTCGCGTAGATGGTCGGGCCGGGGAACTCGCCGTTGACGGTGAGGATGGTCTTTTCACGGCAGAGCCTCGTGTAGTTGCTCTCCTTTATCTACAGCCAAATGTCATGCATACATGCAGGAAAAACTACGATTCAGCAAAGGTTTTTCAATCAATTAAGATGAGGAAAAAATTATCTGAGAAACCTGCAGCTGATGCTAAATAAAATTGTAATGACGGCGAACCAATCGATAGACTTACCACGAAATCGTAGTGACGTTGACCATGACGTCTACTCAGTCCGTCGTCTTCCTATGAAATTGGTCAGTTCCCGTCAGGCCCAGTAAAATTTTTGTGCCCTCCATACATAAGGGAATCTTGGTACGGAGGCAGGTAGAAAGAACTTACGAAGAGACTATAGGGGCGGCGGGCACTCGACGACGGCGATCCTTGAGCTGCGACGATGAACGCTGCAACCACCACGCCGACTGACCAAATCGCCGGCGCCTTGGTGACGCCCATCGCCGGTGACCGAACAGAGCCGAAAGGCAGAACGGCTTGACAAGTTTGAAATCTAATCTACGCGCAGCTTTGGTCCTTGCGCATCCGTGTGGGTGTGGCAGGTTTGAAGCATGTGCGAATTCCTCGGCCCTTTGCTACTTATAGAAAGGAGTTAAACGCCAGTGGTGAACGCGAAGAGGAGTGATTCCAATTCTTCTTCTTCTTTTTTGGTAAGTCTATGCACTGTTCTTTCGCCAGCACCCTATTTTTCAAGCTTTTGGATGGAATTAATTGCATGGAAACAGTAAGTGGATCCAGCTGGAAGACGCGCACAGGTTTGTTTGTGGTAGTATTAATTATCGGGAGATCACATTTGATCTCGGGTGTTTTCCTTTTCTTCTTTGTAAGCCCATTAATTCGACAATAATATTTGGTATCTTTCTAATAAAATTGTATTTGTGTGTATCCAAGGATAAAAGGGAGGCTTGCTCTTCTTCTTCTTTTTTCTTTTTTTTTCTTGAAGAGTGTACAATGCATTCATATTTTTTGAACAAACGGACTGATATTATTGTTACTACGGGGAAGTAGCAAATTTTGATTGATTAATCCATAAATAAATCGTACGCATGGCATTAACAATATGAATCTCATACCACAATCTAAGCATGTGAACACGTACTAAGCACAGAACTGAAACAGCAAATAAGGGATGAACAAACCATATCTTCCTGTAGGCTAGGACAAGGTGGCAGCGGTTTCCTAGGAGCCTTCTTCTTGGTAGCATCATCAACCCCATAACGTTGGTGTCAAGGAAGTAATCGAAGCAGAGGACAAATACGAAAGCGAACAACGAGTAGTGAGGAGGTGCTTCCCAAAAAACTTATCGTCCTTCTCTCGGTGCAGGATCCCAAGGTGCTCAACAAATGCATGGCTTTTATGGGCTCAGGTGGCCTGAGTTAATCTAAATCAAGAGGAGGTGGACTCTATTTCATGGGCCTGGGAGGTGAATAGAGATTTCTTGGCAAGGTCGGCATACAATGCAAAGTTCACGGGACGAGAGGTTACGCCCACGACGGCGTTTATGTGGAAGTCTAGGGCCCCGATACGATGCAAATTCTTTGCATGGCTCGCGCTTCAATACCGGTGATGGACCTCGGACAGGCTTGCCCGACGTGGGCTGGACCACCAGCAAACTTGCCCTTTTTGTGCTCAACATGAGGAGACCATCGACCACATCCTTATGGATTGTGTCTTTGCGAGGGAGGTTTGGTGTATCGTCTGCTTAGCAATGGGCAAGCCAGTTTGGGTGCCACAGCCGGGATCAAGCTTAGCGGAGTGGTGCACCACCATATGTGGAAATGGCTTATGTGTGAAGGATGATCAGGCGATCTTCCTTCTCGTAGTGTGGGAGTTATGGAAGCATGGGAGTGCGATTGTGCTCGACAGTGCCTCTCCCTCAATGCATATTTACCATAGTTTTTCTTGTAATGGCGTAGTTGGTCCTCAGGGGAGAAGGAGAGACATACATGGAACAGAGCTGGAATCCTCAAGGGAGAAGTGAAGCCTCTCTTTAGAGTGCTAGTGAGGTGGGAAAACGAGAGGAGTTAGCATAATTTTTCTTGTAATGGCGTAGTTGGTCCTCATGTAACTTGTAACATGTACTAGCCAACGTGGAGGGGTTCTTTCCTCATTCTCTGCTTCAATATATAGTACGCACATTCATGCATATTTGAGAAAAAAAAGGATCACAAAGGACAGGGTTTCGAAAGCCTGTTCTCCCAAACGGTCTTGCATATGGTCGACGGGGTAAGATTGCCAGACGCAACAACACTGTGTGGAACAACAATGGCAGGTAAGCTTGTGTGCAAGGATAGTGTGTCGGCTAGGGTCGACGTCCATCTGACGAACGAAAAGACCATGCGAAACAACCAACGAGAGTAAAGCTCGAATGGGACCGGTCAGGCCACAGTTGAGCAGGTATCCAAGAAATCTTCGTCATCTTTATGGGTATAACCAATGGCCACTAGTTTAGCCTTGTACTTTTCAACTGGGCCCTCGGTTCTTTATTTGTTTACATGTACTACTTTCAAAAAGAAGAAAAAATAAATATGCAAATTTTCTCCCTATGAAATATATTCGCAAATTAAGTGAATGTTCACAATTTTTATAAATATTACCAAAATTATAAAATGTCCGCGAATAAAAAATATTCCTGGAATTTCAGAAAAAATAACGGATTTAAGAGATTTTTTTCATAAATTTTAAGAAAGCTCTTTGCGTTTTTAAATATGATTTTTGAAAATGATGCAACTTCAAACAAAGTTCGAAAAATTACTTTTTTTCTAAATCTGTAGAAAATCTCGAAATTAAGTACATACAAAATTATAAAATCCTCTCATGTTTTTATAAATATTAAAGAGTTAAAAGGTTCACGAATTTGGAAAACATTTCTTGAATTTCAAAAAAATACTCATGAACCCTAGAAAATGTTTATGATATTAAAATATTCATAAAATAAAAAATAAAAATAAACGGGAAAGGTGAAAAGAATAAGGTAAAAGCTTATCGTCATCCGGCAGATCGTAGTTGCCACGTCGGTCACCTTCGTTGCATGACACGTGTCTTGCATGCCGTTCTTTATTGAACGCGCTTCCGAAACAAAGACTATGTTTCAGAAACATATGTAGTGTTGCAATGACTTAACGGGTCTAGTTTCGCAACAAAACCTCTATTGCGGAAATTTTCTGCAACAAGACCTCAGTTGCAGAAAAAGTTGCAACAAAACCGTAGTTGTAATTTTTTTTTGCAACAAAACGAACCGTTGCAAAAAATTCTGCAACAAGACCTATGTTGCAGAAATAATTCTGCAATAAGATATGTCTTGCAGTACTGGAGACGTGCTCAACTCACTTGATGCGGCAAATCCGACAGCCCGCGAGCCGGCTGATATTTTAAAGATATCAGCCGGCGGACGCGTAGCATTCCCCAAAGAATAAAGAGTTAAATACGTTGAAGGTGCCTCAACTTGTCTTGCGCGATCAGTTTAGTGCCTAAAGTTGTAAAATACATGAACCTGGTGCTTGAACTTGTCCAGCTATGCAAATACAGTGCCTTCATTCGTATCCAGACGTACGTTCAGCCTGTGTGGCGTGCCCACGTGCCAGTGGCCCACGCAGACGTGATAATTTTTTTACAAAACCCCCTCATATTTTATTTAATCACATATGAAAGCCCCACAAATATACAGATTGTGTTGCACGCACAGGCTATACTGTGGTTAGTATATATAGACTAGGTCAAACTTTATATATTGTGTTGCAATGCAAAATGTAATTTTGAAGCACCGGCACATTGTGCTCTTTTTTTCGAAAGTCAAATAAACGGATTTCTACAGCTAAAAAACTCCGGACATTTTTTGTACATGCACACATAGAAGTGCAATATATCCATGTGATTTTTTTATCAAAATCTGTATTTGTTTGTGAGAGATACCAAAAAGGTAAAATAAATGCAAAAATCAGCTTTTTGCCTGATTTGTTTTCTTTTTTTTGCAGCGTATATAATATAACAAAATTTCAAAAAAAAACTTGAAAGTCACTTAGAGCAGATGCATACATTTTTTGTGAATTTTTTTAAATTTTTATGAAACTTTGAACTGCTAGTTTTAAAAAAATAAGAAAAAACATGCTCAGTGGCCACCGTGCTCCAAAATTCTGCTTTGGTTGCGATGTACCTCTTAAAAAATTCAAGTTCTTTTTTTAATTTTCATATTTTTACCATTTTAAAAGAAAATTATATGAACAAAATCCAACTGCCATAAAATTCAAGAAAGTGTTAGTGCATTTGAAAAATGTCAACATGTTTTTGGAAAATGTTTCACATGTATTATAAAATTATAACGCATTTTTGAAAAATGTTTGTCATGCGTTAAAAAAGTTTACAACATGTATTTTTAAAGGAGTTCAACGTGTGTGAAAAAGTTATTGTGTAAATTATCCTTACGTTTATACAAACATAGTTGACATTTTTTATTCTTAAATTTAGACAATAATTCCTAATATAGGTTAAAATATTTAAATCCACATAAATTAAGTCCATGTCTCCCTCTTTGAAGTATAATAATAAAAATGAAAAAATATTTAAAATATAAAATAATAGCATTGTGACGCCATTGTGACGCCCCCGATTCAATCGTACACTAATTATACACGCAAACGTGTACAATCAAGATCAGAGACTCACGGGAAGATATCACAACACAACTCTACAAATAAAATAAGTCATACAAGCATCATGTTACAAGCCAAGGGCCTCGAGGGCTCGAATACAAGAGCTCGATCATAGACGAGTCAGCGGAAGCAACAATATCTGAGTACAGACATAAGTTAAACAAGTTGCCTTAAGAAGGCTAGCACCAACTGGGATACAGATCGAAAGAGGCGCAGGCCTCCTGCCTGGGATCCTCCTAAACTACTCCTGGTCGTCGTCAGTGGGCTGCACGTAGTAGTAGGCACCTCCCGAGTAGTAGTAGTCGTCATCGATAGTGGCGTCTGGCTCCTGGACTCCATCGTCTGGACGCAACAATCGGGTATATGAAGGGGGAAAAGGGGGAGCAAAGCAATCGTGAGTACTCATCCAAAGTACTCGCAAGCAAGGAGCTACACTACATATATATGCATTGGTATCAAATGGAATAAGGTATCATATGTGACTGAACTGCAGAATGCCCGGAATAAGAGAGGGAATAGCTAGTCTGTCGAAGACTATGCTTCTGGCCACTCCATCTTGTAGCATGTAGAAGAGAGTAGATGGTAAGTTCACCAGTTAGCATCGAATAGCATAATCCTAACCGAATGATCTCTCCTCGTCGCCCTGTGAGAGAGCGACCACGGTTGTATCCTGGCACTTGGAAGGTGCGTTTTATTAAGTATCCGGTTCTAGTTGTCATAAGGTCAAGGTACAACTCCAAGTCGTCCTGTACCGAAGATCATGGCTATTCGAATAGATTAACTTCCTGCAGGGGCACCACATAACCCAAACACGCCTCGATCATTTGGTCGGGCACACTTTTCTGGGTCATGCCGGCCTTGAAGATCACATGTCGCAGCCTACCTAGGCACAACCAAAGAGGTCAACACGCCGGTCCTAAAATCCTATGGCGCAGGGGTCTGGGTCCATCGCTCTTTGCACACTGCAACGTTGCGACACGGCCGGAAGCAGACCTAAGCTTCAGGCGTTCCAGTCCATCGGGCGCGCGCCGCTCAGCGATGACGTCACGAGGCTTCCGGCCTTGATACCACGACATCGAGTGCCCATAACTATCCGTAGCGCGTGGTTAGTGCGTATAGGCCAGCAGCCAGACTCAGATCAAATACAAGATCTCGTTAAGCGTGTTAATTTGGGAATAACGCGGATCACCGACCAATCACCGACCAGGGCCAGGCCCACCTCTCTCCTAGGTGGTCTCAACCTGCCATGTCGCTTCGCCACAAAGATCCACACAGAGGGCCGTCGGGAAAGTATGTCCTTCCAGCCCCCAATTCGTGAATCAACCGCGGGTACTCCTCGAGCCAACCCGACTTTAGTCATCACATGTACCATGTATAAAGTATATAGTATATACCCGTGATCACCTCCCGAGTGATCACGGCCCGATAGTATAGCATGGCAGACGGACAAGAATGTAGGGCCACTGATGATAAACTAGCATCCTATACTAAGCATTAGGATTGCAGGTAAAGGTAACAACCGTAGTAGCAAGGAGAGGCTATGCATCAGGATAGGATTAACGGAAAGCAGTAACATGCTACACTACTCTAATGCAAGCAGTAGAGAGAAGAATAGGCGATATCTGGTGATCAAAGGGGGGGCTTGCCTGGTTGCTCTGGCAAGAGAGAGGGGTCGTCAACACCGTAGTCGTACTGGGTAGCAGCGGCGTCGGTCTCGGTGTCTAGCGAGAGAAGAGGGGGAAGAAACAATAAATATAATGCAAACAAATGCATGATGATGCATGACATGACAAAGCGTGATGCTAGGTGTGCCCTAACGCGGTACGAGGTGGTACTGGTGAAGGGGGAGAACATCCGGGAAAGTATCCCCGGTGTTTCGCGTTTTCGGACAGATGAACCGGAGGGGGAAAGTTGCGTGTTTGCTATGCTAGGGATGCGTGATAGATGAACGGGCTGCGTATCCGAATTCGTCTCGTCGTTCTGAGCAACTTTCATATACAAAGTTTTTCCATCCGAGTTACGGATTATTTTATATGATTTTTCAAAATTTTATTCATTTTCTGAAATTATTACTAATTCAAAATTAATAGACAAAATTCTATGGGTACCTAGCCCTGTGTACACAGAATGTGGGCCAGGGGGACCCAGTTGACCAGTCAACGTTTGACTGGTCAACAGGGGTGGGACCCTCCTGTCATTGACTGTTTTAGTTAGTTAGGGTTTAGGTTAATTAGTTAGGCTTAATTAGTTGTTTTAGTTTAATTAATCAAAATTAATTAAGTTAATTAATTAATTATTTTTATTTTTATTTTAATTACGTTCTGGGGCGGGCCCCACTGGTCATAGGCCCAAGGGCCAAAGCGGGCTAATGGGTGTGGTCATGCGAGCGCTAGCGGGCATCAGCGCCTGGAGCGAACCCGAACAAGCGCTCGCAGGGAGCGAGGGGGGGGGCAGGTTGGCGCGCCGGCATGGAGCAGCGGCAGGGCCGCCGCAGGGCGGAAGCAGGGCGACGGCGGGTGGAGCCGGGCGATGACAGGTAGCGTCAGCAGCAGGGGGGGCAGTGTAGTGGCGGGAGCCACGGCGGCAGGTCGGGACGCGGCGAGCGCGTTCCGGCGCGGCCCGACGGAGGTGGAGGTGGCCTGGGCGAGGCCAGGGAAGGCGGCGCGGGTGCGAGGCGCGCGAGGGGCCATGGGTGCGGCGACAGCGGGCGCCGGTGCGCGGTCGGTCGAGCGAGCAGTCGAGAACCGGGACGAGGCCCTTGCGTGAGGGGGGAGGCGCGGCCGTGCGTGGCCGTGGCAAGTGCACGCCCGGGCACTGCAGCGGCGAGTAGAAGGTGAGGCAGGCGCGCTGTGGCCGGGACGGGCGACAGGGATGGGGAGAGCGAGGGAGGTGCTCACTGCGGGGCCGTAGGGCACTAGCAGTGGGCTCGGGGAGGTCCGGTGGGGCGGCACCGGCGACGGAGAGGACGGCGGCGTCCGACGCGGGGTCGAGGGCGCGGTGTAGGAACTGCAGCCTCCGCACGGGGCGAGGAGGAGGACGGGGACGAGTCGGCAATGGCGGCGTCGGCGGAGAGGACGGCGAGGCGTCCAACGAGGAGTGGTCAAGGCGGTGCGGTGGGTCGATCCGGGCGGCGGGGTCGTCGTTTCCCCCGATCCAGATCGGGGGGCGAGGGAGAGGGAGTGGGGGCGAGTGGGAGTAGTGGGGAGGGTGAGGTTAGGGTTCGGTTCGATGGGGGGGGTCGGGGGACCTAGTAGGGCGCCAGGGTGGGTCGGCCTAGTGGGCCTGATTGGCCTAGAGGCCAGCTGGGCCGTGGCCCAGAGGGGGGGGTTCTCCTCTTATTTTACTTTCTGTTTCTGTTTTGTATTTTCTTTTATTTATTTTTTCCTTTCTGTTTTATTTTACTTTTAATTTCTTTAGTTTTGTAAGATATAACAATAGCTCCTAAATTAATGTCTCTGAATAACCCACGGCCTTACAAAGTTTGGTAACTACATAAACTAGTTTAACATTTGTTTATTAATTTAAAAGCATTCAAATAATTGTTTTGCTACTATTTTATTTAGTTAAGTGCATTTAACTTTTTATAAAGACTTGGTTTATCCACCAATATTACTCATGAATTATTTGGCACAAACCGAACATTTTTGTTTTATTTTTTGAAAACTTTTGTTGTATGCCATATTTGGAATTTGAATTTTGAATCGGTTTTTGAACTAACGAGGGATTAGCAACAGTAACAGAGGTGATGTGGCATCATTAGCAGAGTTCTTCTGTAGCCTAATTATCCGGGCGTCACAATTCTCCTCCACTACAAGAAATCTCGTCCCGAGATTTAGGAGCGGAAGTAAGGGGGAAGAGATTAGGTTACGAGATTCTAACGGATCTTCTCGGTTGTGGTTGATCTTCTTGAAGAAGTTAATCCCTTTTGTTGATGTCTTCAATTCTTTATTCCAATGCATCATGATGAAGCTGTCGTCCTTTCTTCGAGGGTTCCATCGTACTTACGAAAAAGGATAATGGGTATCTTCGGAAGAACGGACCTTACAAGGTTGACTATCTAGCAGATAACTCAGGGAATGTGGTAGAAAGTAACTCTCGAATAGATACTTAAGAAAGTATCGAGAGTAAAGTAAGAAGGTACCCTAAGAAGTTTCAAACAGATAGGCAATCGTTCGAGGTCTGAAACAACATGCGAAAGGGGTCCAAAGCAACGAGATTGAATATTGCGTCTGTTACCAGACTAGATCACTAGGATGGTGGCCCGTGAATTACATACGAGGCCACGCGCGAGGAATAACTTTGGGAATAGGGGTTGTACAGGAGAGTCAGGTTTCGATCCTGTGGAACTGTGGGTTATGGGCTCACCATGTGGTTTTTTTTAATAGGAGGAGTGACATCTTGCACGGTCATGGTAGCAAGGCATGTCAGAGAGTACCATGTCAGTTATGTCGGCAACAACGTTGGTTCCAAGGGCGAGGGACGAAGAGAACCATTTTCCTGCTCGTTGCAATGAGGCGGACCAATAGGCAAAGTTCTCGTCCATCGGTGGTTACCGGAATTTGAAAGTGCGTTATATCGACTAGAGGGGGGGTGAATAGGCGATTTTTATGAAAGTCTTCAAAACTTGGGAGTTATGAAGACAAACAGTGAAGATTATGCCTATTACTATGCAGCGGAAGTTGGATTACACTAGTCCAGCCATGGTCATGTATTCAATAGAGTGAAAGCACAGTGACAAACAGCTTCAGTGTAATAAGGATCAGGTAGGAAGAAGTTATGAAGCCAAACAGATCATACATTACGTTGTGAAGACAAAAGATAAGCAAGCATGCAATGGCTTCACAATGAATAACAGTAAGTAAAGGAAGTGAAGATGAAACCAGTGACTCGTTGAAGACAATGATGTTGGACCAGTTCCAGTTGCTGTGACAACTGTACGTCTGGTTGGAGCGGCTAAGTATTTAAACCTTAGGACACACAGTCCCGGACACCCAGTCCTGAACACGCAGCTCAGGACACCCAGTCCTCACCGTATCTCCTTGAGCTAAGGTCACACAGACCTCGCCCAATCACTCTGGTAAGTCTTCAAGGTAGACTCCCAAACCTTCACAGACTTCGTTCACGGCAATCCACATTCTCTTGGATGCTCAGAACGCGACGCCTAACCGTCTGGAGGATGCACAGTCCTCAAGTGTAATAAGTCTTCAGATCACTCAGACACGAAGACTTAAGTGATGCCCAATTTACTCTGGCACTGGGTGGTTAGGGCTTTTCTCCTCGCTAGGAATTTTCTCTCAAAGGCTTCGAGGTGGGTTGCTCTCAAACGACAAAAGCCGTGCACTGAAATCTGAGCAGCCAACCGTTTATGGTTGTGGGGGTGGGCTATTTATAGCCACTTGGCAACCCGACCTGATTTGTCCGAAATGACCCTGGGTCACTAAGGAACTGACACGTGTCTCAACGGTCAGATTTCGAACTCTCATGGCAACTTTACTTGGGCTACAAGTAAAGCTGACTTGTCGGCTTTGGACAAGATTTGCTCTCATTGTCTTCACTCGAAGACATAGGTTTTTGATTTAGGCATCACTTCAGTCATTCTGACTGGTTCTCCTGGACCCCACTTAACAGTACGGTGGTTCCTATGACTCAACAAGAATAAAAAGAACTACGAAGGATCTAAGTCTTCGAGTTCCATAGGCTTCATAACGTGTCTTTTGTTGTCATAGTCTTCAATGTGAATATCTTCATATACCACCTTTGTCTTCAATGTCTTCATACATTTTTAGGGGTCATCTCTGGTAGTAAAACCGAATCAATGAGGGACTTCTACCTGTGTTTTCCTGCAATTCTCACAAACACATTAGTCCCTCAACTAGGTTTGTCGTCAATACTCCAAAACCAACTAGGGGTGGCACTAGATGCACTTACAATCTCCCCCTTTTTGGTGATTGATGACAAACTAGTTGAAGTTTTCAAAGGGGAATATAAAGTGTGAAGTCTGTAAAGGAATTGTCTTCATAAGTTGCAAGAGCTCCCCCTGAAGATGTGCATATAAGTTAATTTGCTTTTGGAATGCAAATGCACATGGCAGGTTGTACTTGTGGAGATCAGCTTCAGCTTATGATGACAATCCACTATGCATGTGAAAGTATATGATGATAATGACATGCATAATGGAAAATGGACGTCTGCAGAATGAGATGAGTGCGGAATTTATTGTCGCACATGCGGAATTTATCTTCGCAAAAGGAGTGGTAAAACAAGTAGCAGACGACCATCGGGTTTTAGTGTTTACAACTCAAAAGAACCAAATGAAGCAAAACAAGAGTTGCAAACACGAAGCAAGTATAACAAAACAAGGCACCCGCCCATATTGACCCGCTTGAAGACTATAAACATCATATGCTTCTCCCCCTTTTGTCAGGAATGACTAAAAAGGTTTGAAGACATAGAGTTTTCTACGCGTTCCCTGGCGCAGCAGGGTCGGTGGAGTTGTTTGGCGGTGCTGAGCTGTGAGGTGCTGAGGCAGGTGGTGGTGATGTAGCATCATCATCTTCATCAATGATCCTCGCAGTGACGGTGGCAGCAGATGAGGAATACTCAGAGTCTTCAAGGGACGGTGTGTTGCGCATCACAGCCCTCCTAGGAGGTGTGGTGTCAAATTTGAAGCGCTCTGTGAAGCCATCCTCTTCAAGTTCAGCTTCAGTGCAGATCATTGAGAGGCCTTTCCAAGTGCGGCGACAGGTTTCGTGTGCGACGAATGCATTCTTGGTTGCCAGATTTCTGATGCGATTGACGTCTTTCATGATGCTTCTCATCTGCCTCTTGAGCCAGTCATGATGCCTATCTTGCTTTTGGTGAGGAGCCACAAGAAGCTCTCGGTCATTGAGTGCACGAGCGCGCTTCTTGGGTCTCTTTGCAGCTGTGCTGTCAGTGGCTTCAGTTGATGCAGGGGCACGTGTGGTGCCAGCCAATGGATACACTCTTGAGATGGCTTCAACACCTTCGACATTCTGAGTGAAGCTCTGGTTTTCAGCATTGTGAAGACTTAATGGTTGCTTGGCAGGCTCAGGGTATATTGCTTCAACAAAGGTGTCCACATCTGGCAAGAAGATCCGATGGTTGCGGGCTGAGGGCTGATATGAAGTTGCAGAGTGAATCTTGATCAGCCTCATAACCCAAGAAGCATAAAACTTCAAACCAAAGAGATCTGAGCCGGATGCTGCAAGTTGGCGTATAAAGAGATCCTGTGCGTTGAAGCATTTGCCATGCAGAATACAGAATATGAGAGTCTTCATTGCACCCTCAATCTTGGCATGTGGAGAGTGTCCCTTAATGGGCCAGAGAGTCCGCCGGATAATATGATATATGGTCCTGGGCAGGTACTCTAAGTCTTCAACAAAGAACTCAGTTGGATAGGGTGCATCATGAGGCAATGGCTTCATCATTGAGAGCATCTGACTCATATTTGGCTCAGGACGCTAAAATATGCTTTCAATTGCTTCAGCATGGGGTTGGCAGCCTTCTTCGAAGAATTCGCCAGGAGTGGGAAGGCCGGTAAGCTCAATGATATCGAAAGCATTGGCTTCATGATGGACATTGCCGGTCATCCACTCCAGGACCCAAGTCTTCGGATCTCTGTTGTAGCCTTTGATATGCAGGGTGGCATAGAACTGGAGCAGAAGCTCTTCATTCCAGTGCTCTTCATCGGTGATAAACGGCAGCAGACCCACTTGCTTGAAGCAATCCAGTACGTCTTCCAGGCTAGGCAGGCCAGCAACAGCTTCAACCTCAAGGCGCTTGTGAGGAAAGATGCGGCCTTGGTTGTATAGGATGCATGAATAATAGCTGCGCTGTTGATAGCTCCAGAACCTATCTGATACAATCCGTTCCCTTGAATAAGGGTTCTTGGAGCTGTTGAAAAACGTGTTGTCTGCCCTGAAGCTGTTGATGTTGAAGGAGCCAGGAGCTGATGCAGGACCTGGGAACCTTGGCAGTCGTGGGATCGGCTTCTGGACCTGGGGCCTGTGCGCAACATGATAGTTGAATTGGGGGCCGGCAGCAGACTCAGGCACAGAAGGTTCAGGAGCAGTAGCTTCAGTGTCTTCTGAAGCTGTTGTTGGGGAGGGCTCCACATTTGCTTCGGCGTTGTTTGTGGCAGCCTCAACATTTGCAGCCTCCACACGTGTAGTGGGAGGGACGAACTTAGGCACGTTCTCCTGGAGAACTGCTTCTTGTTGGTGCGGGGGAGTTGGAGCTTGTGGTATTTCTGCATGCTCTTCGGCTGATGCAGCCGGAATGTCGTCAGCAGCCTGAGCCCTTGGCCCTTTGCGAAGCCTACGGAATGTAGGCGACGCCGGTGGAGTTGCAGTGGGCTGGGGCTCATTATCTTCCTCCTGTGGGCGATCTGCCCACGATGCATCTTGTGTGATTGGCGTCAATGGACGACCAATGCTGATCAGTTCGCTTGTCTCAAGCTGAGGAAGGGCTGCATCACCTTGGACATTGTCTTGGAGACCAATGTCTTCAGCAGCGTTGGGGTCGGCTGCTGGAATGTCTTCAGCGTGCGGAGCCTCTATGAAAGCAGGCTCATGCACTGTTAACTGACGATCTGCGTCAGGATAGCGGACGGAGAGGGGTTCAACTATCAAGGGCTCTGTGGGAGCAGCCCGAGATTTCTTGGTCTTGCGCTTCTTGATGGTGGGGTCAGAAGGAGAGGCTTCAGAGTGTTTCCTCTTCCTAGCTTCAGCCTCTGCAGTCCGTGTCTTCTTGAGCTCTGAGGCGGTTGATCGACTCTTTGGCTTCGAGCCAGTCGTTGTAGTGGGGAAGACAATCGGAGCAGTTTCTGACCTTGGCGCCTCTGGTTCAGGCACAGCAGGCTTCTTTTTCTTCTTCGCGGCCACCCTGGGGTCAATGCCGGGACGCCCAAGTGCCTTGCGCTTCTCGGCCTCATTGTAGGCCTGCACGCAGCGATCAGCCAGAGTCTTCATGCGCTCTCGTGAGCCTTGAGCTTCGGCACGCGTCTTCAGAAAGTTCTCTTTCAGCTCGTGCAACATGATCTTGAAGTCTTTCACTTCTTGCACGCTAAGCTTGGCCACGTGCTTCTTGAACTGAGCCTTTTCAAAATCAATTTTCTGCTTCAGTTCAACAATGCGCTGGGCTATTGCAAGTTCTAAAGCAATTGCGCCTTGAAAGGCAACGCTGAGGCCTATGGGCAGCTGCAGATCATTGAAGCTGATGTCCGGTGAGGCAAACCATTCATCGATGAAGTTGTGGATGATGGCGACATCAAACAGAGGCAGATTGTTGAAGATTTCAGCCTCCTCCTTGCTCTTGATGAGCTGCTCAAGAGCGTCATCTCCAAGATCTTCATCGCTTGATAGATCAATGGTTTCGCAGTGCAGAATGGCAGCAGCTGTGAGCTCTTTGCCTGTGTGTGGCTGAGGCTTCTTGGCTTCTTGGGGCTTGGAGACTCGTGATAGGTCTTCAGACTGCACACTGGCTTCAGGAGGTGCAGTTGCCAATGGCTTCGCTCTTGAGATTTTGGGAGAAGCGGCTGGCTTTGAAGCTTTTGGCTTCTTCTGCTTTGGCTTCGGCGCAGCAGGGGCGTCATCAGACTCAGTATCTGCTGGAGGGTCATTCACGGCAGTCCCTTGGACTAGGATGCGGGTGATGAGGCCTGCAAGATTGGCATACGGCCCGATGATATTGGGATCGGCGTCGCGTGTGCCATCTGCCCTTGGTTCAGAGGGACCAGGGTTGAAGTCTAATCCCAGCTTCTTCTTGTTTTGCTTTGCAGAGTTCTGAGCAAATTGGAAGTTGCGCTTGAACAGATTGTCATCGCGACACCAGAGAAGTGATGACGGATGTGCTTCAGCTGGCTGTGGTCCTCTCACCATGCATGGATAGAAGCCTTGAGCAATGGCTTCGTCTCTGGACCTGGGTACGATATTTTTGTATAATACGTATCCCCACGGTCTCTTGATGGCGCACTTTTCGGCATACTCCTGAGTGACGAAGCGGTATTGAAACCATTGCTCTGCCCAATATCTTCGAATCCATTGGATTCGTGTCTTGCGCTGACCATAGCTTTCTTCAGGATCAGTTTTGTACATCTGTGCCAATTCATCAGGCAGATCTTTGGACGTTCCACCACGTCTCTGTCTGCCTCCCTTCCTTGCTGCTGTTTCTGAAGCCATGAATCTTAACTTGGAAGGCTTCAAGATGTTCAAAGTCTTCAAAGGCTTCCTTTTGCTTGACCAACAAGAACTGGCTTCAGGAGAGTTGATGTGATACTGCAAGTACTCTGCAAATGAATGCAGACTATGAGAACCAAAGGATTCTCCCACGGACATGTACCTGTGACAGCATTAAGGTGCGAGGGAAGGGGAAGAGGTCATATGCATTCTCAGAAGATTTTGAAGATAAATCGGTTTAGAAGACATTGACCTCATCGTCAGAAGACATTCACTCATAGATAAGAAGTTGGTTCCAGATTTGTACGAACCCACAGATCAGTACAAGTGAGGAATCTAACTACTTCGTAATGCACGAGTGAATATTCTAGGCAGGTTATGAGATGGAGACTGAGAGAGATGTAACTTGTGAGAGCAGAAACTTCTTATGGCAGAAAGTGACTGAACTATAGGATCAAGAGAGGCTGTAAGAAGAAGGTTTTATTTACCACACTTGGAACTGCTAGACGAAGTGGGAGTTGAGGCCAAGCAGTTCGATCCTCCGTGCCCTAACTTGGCGACGGAAGACACCTACGGCGACGGCGGAGAGAGCGATGTCCGCTGTCGGCGTGAAAACGGCGTCGGAGAGGTTGCGGCAGTGAAGCGCTTCGTCGCCGGCGTCGTCGAGAGCTAGCGGTGGCGCTAGGGTTCGTGCGTGGGTGGAAGAAGAGATAATGACCACAGTGAATCGTGTATTTATAGGGATAGAGGCGGCACTGCGCTATTACTCAGGTGCCCCTGGCGATTCACATCTGAACAGCACGTGGCCATCATGCGGTATTTTGGGGGCAGTTCCACATCCCACGCACGCCTTGATTTTTGGGTGTCGTTCCTACTTCTCCAGATTTCTTGTGGATGAATGAGCATTGAAAATGGTTTTAAAGTTTGTCTCTGTGTCTTCTGCTGACAAGGATGCAGAGAAGACATTCGACAGTTTCAATAGAATGCATACGACTTGGAGAGATAGAGTTTGAGGTAGAAAGCATGGAGAGGTTAGGGTCCGATCACATTCACTTAGTTCAAAAGATTCAAACAAGAAGACATAGCTATAAGTGAATGCTGTAGAGGACAGAACACCAGTACATATATATATATATAATCAACGCAGTGAAGATAATCATGAAGACATATTGAGATTGAAGCCAAACCAAATGTGAAGACATTGCGAGGTAACGCCATGAGTGAAACACTTCAAAATAGAACGTTTGGTGGTGGCGTTACCCACCGTATAGGAAGTATTAGACCCAGACACGGCGCACAATTATCGTGGCGCTCCGAAGTCAAATTCCACATTAATGTATTCACACTTAGAATGTATGTCTTCATTGATTGAAGATATACTTTACTTTGTGTGTTGCACATCTAAATCATCAACATGCATAAGTGTTAGGATGTGTGCCTGATCACAGGACATTTGAGGATTCCAAGATATTTAGCTCACACCGTAACTTGCAAAACCTCTTCTCATCCAAGGGCTTGGTGAAGATATCTGCCAATTGCTCTTCAGTGTTGACGTGTATGATATCAATGTCTTCCTTCACAACATGATCTCTGAGAAAGTGATGACGAATTTCAATGTGCTTTGTCTTCGAGTGTTGAACTGGGTTGTTGGCAATCTTGATGGCGCTTTCGTTGTCGCAGTAAAGTGGCACTTGCTTCAGATGAATGCCATAATCCTTGAGTGTTTGCTTCATCCACAGAAGCTGAGCGCAGCAAGATCCAGCAGCAATGTATTCAGATTCAGCAGTGGAGAGAGATACACAATTCTGCTTCTTTGAAGACCAACATACAAGTGATCGTCCCAGAAAGTGACATGTGCCTGATGTAGACTTGCGATCAACTTTGTCACCAGCATAATCAGCATCCGAAAATCCAACCAAATCAAATTCTGAGCCCTTTGGATACCATAATCCTAGAGTTGGGGTGTGAGCCAAATATCGAAGAATTCGCTTCACAGCTAAGTGATGCGACTCCTTTGGTGCCGCTTGAAATCGAGCACACATGCAAACACTAAGCATGATATCTGGCCTAGATGCACATAAATAAAGCAAAGACCCAATCATGGAGCGGTATACCTTTTGATCGAACTCTTTACCATTGTCGTCAGGACCTAGATGATGTTTGGCTGGCATTGGGGTTGTGAAGCCTTTGCAGTCTTGCATACCGAACTTCTTCAGGCAATCTTTGAGATACTTCTCTTGAGATATGAAGATGCCATTGCACTGTTGTCGGATTTGAAGACCAAGAAAGAACTTCAGCTCCCCCATCATGGACATCTGATATTGCTCTTGCATCATATATCCAAACTCTTCACTGTACTTTCGATTGGTGCAGCCGAAGATAATGTCATCCACATTTATTTGGCACACAAACAGTTCACCATCGTATGTCTTCGTGAAAAGAGTGGGATCCAGGGAACCAGGTATGAAGCCTTTGCTCTTCAGAAAGTACTTGAGTGTATCATACCAGGCCCTAGGGGCTTGTTTGAGGCCATACAGTGCCTTGTTGAGCTTGTATACCATATCAGGATGTTTTGGGTTTTCAAAACCAGGTGGTTGTGCAACATACACTTCTTCTTCAATCTTGCCATTGAGAAAGGCACTTTTCACATCCATTTGATATAGAAGTATGTTATGATGATTTGCATAGGCCAGCAGTATGCGTATGGCTTCAAGCCTAGCCACAGGAGCAAAAGTTTCATCGAAGTCAATGCCCTCTACTTGAGTATATCCTTGAGCAACGAGACGAGCTTTGTTTCTGACAACTTGACCATGCTCATCTTGCTTGTTGCGGTATATCCATTTGGTGCCTATTATGTTGTGCTTCCGTGGATCGGGACGCTTAACCAGTTCCCATACATTATTCAGCTCAAACTGTTGAAGCTCTTCTTGCATATCTTGAATCCATTCAGGTTCCATGAAGGCTTCTTCAACTTTCTTGGGTTCTGATGTTGAGACGAATGCGAAATGCCCACAGAAGTTTGCTAGCTGAGTTGCCCTTGAACAAGTGAGTGGACCAGGTGCATTGATGCTGTCAAGTATTCTGTCAATCTGCACTTCATTTGCAACACGAGGATGTATAGGGCGAAGACTTTGCTCTTGCTGATCTGCGTTGTTGTTTGGAGGAATGTCTTCATGCTGAGCATTGTCTTCATGTTGATCAGGTGCTGAGATGATGAGTTCTTCTTCAGGATGAGCTTCAGAAGGCATAATCTCTCCAGTTCCCATAAGCTTGATTGATTCACTAGCTGGGACTTCATCTAGCACATTTGGCAGTTGCTCTCTTTGTGAACCATTTGTTTCATCAAACCGCACATCCACTGTTTCGATCACTTTGTAATGGAAGAGATTGAAGACTCTATAGGAGTGTGAATCCTTTCCATATCCAAGCATAAAGCCCTCATGTGCTTTTGGTGCAAACTTTGAGGTGTGATGTGGGTCCTTGATCCAGCACTTTGCGCCAAATACTCTGAAGTAACTGACATTTGGCTTCTTGCCAGTTAGGAGTTCATAAGATGTCTTGTTCAGAAGCTTGTGAAGATAAACATGATTGATTGTATGGCATGCAGTATCAATGGCTTCAGTCCAGAATTTTCTTGGAGTCTTGTATACATCTAGCATTGTTCTGGCCATCTCAATGAGTGTTCTGTTCTTGCGTTCGACGACGCCATTCTGCTGTGGCGTGTATGGAGCTGAGAATTCATGTGTAATGCCCAAGGTATCAAGATATGTATCAAGGCCAGTGTTCTTGAATTCAGTGCCATTGTCACTTCTAATGTGCTTTATCTTGGCGCCAAAATTGTTCATAGCTCGATTGGCGAAGCGTCTGAAGACATCCTACACTTCAGTCTTGTAAAGGATTATGTGTACCCAAGTATATCTAGAGTAATCATCAACAATGACGAAGCCATAGAGGCAAGCAGTAGCAGTAAAAGTTGAGTAGTGAGTGGGACCGAAAAGATCCATGTGGAGCAGTTCGAAGGGTTGTGTAGTAGTCATGATTGTCTTCGAAGGATGTTTTGCCCTTGTCATCTTCCCTGCTTCACAGGCACCGCATAAATGATCTTTCTTGAACTTGACGCCCTCTATGCCTATGACGTGCTTTTTCTTCGCAAGGGTGTGGAGGTTCCTCATGCCAGCATGCCCAAGCCTTCGATGCCAAAGCCAGCATTCTGAAGCTTTTGCAAGAAGACATACTACAAGTTGTGGTCCTGCTGAGAAATCTACCACGTACAAATCACCTTTCCGATACCCTTCAAACACTAGAGATTTGTCAGATTCCATTAGCACCAGGCAACGATATTTTCCAAACATTACAATCATATTCAAATCGCAAAGCATTGAGACAGACATTAAGTTGAAGCCAAGGGATTCAACAAGCATGACTTTGTCCATGTGTTGATCCTTTGAGATTGCAACTCTACCTAGACCCAATACCTTACTTTTACCAGTGTCAGCAAATGTGATGTGGCTCTTGTCGGATGGACGTAAAGTTGAGTCCATAAGAAGGCTTCTTCTGCCAGTCATGTGATTTGTACACCCACTGTCAATAATCCATTCTGAAGACTTTGAAGTCGCTGGTGTCGTACCCTACAGTGCAGTTAGGGGGATAGGCTTCACGAAGAGAATTGTGAAGCATAAACATTTGACTAACCAGTGGGTTATGAAAACTTAGATCCAGATTAGGACTAATAGGGAGAGTAGCATGCGATTCAGGAGCAAAGTACATAATGATGCCATTCGGGCATTTTATCTTGCGCCCTACAAGATTTTTAAGGTCCCCAGCAATAGCATCAGAAGATTTTGTTTTTCTGCTGGAGACCTTTCCCTGCAAAAGAGAGTTAAGCTTTCTTAACCACCCACATCTTCAAGGGTGGCTTAGAAGCAATAAGTCTAAGTGCAACATCTGAGAACTTTGGCTTTGGAGCCCTAGCAAACAGTCTAGCAGGGGGACAATAGTAATCATAAGAATAGGCAGAATAGTTCTTATTCATATGAACATGGCGGTTTGATGAACCGTTCTCATTTTCATATGCCTGATTATGGTTTCCCTGCAAAACATTTGCGTTAGTGCGACTCTGGTGAGTCCTTTGTCTGTATGAAGCCTTTGGACCATATGAAGCCTTTGGTCTGAGGTTTGTCTTCTTCAAGTGAGGTGTCAAGAAGACATTCACAGGAAGATTTTCCAGACGTGTTTTCAGAACCCAGATCTTCTTCAAAGGCGGTCCATTCCTGCAGTTAGTACCAATGTACCTGGCAAATACTTCACCATTCTGACTCTTAAACAGTTTGTAGTTTGCATCAAAGGATTCATCAATGATAATGGGGTTAGCACAAGTGAAGCCAGATAGATTGGATGGATCTGCTGAGGATTCCTTTGCAGCAACCCATGTGGTTTTGGGGTACTGCTCAGGTTTCCAGTAAGAGCCATCTGCATTAATTTTCCTCACGAACCCAACACCCTCTTTCCTAGGGTTTCGGTTCAGAATCTGCTTCTTAAGGACATCACATAGTGTCTGATGCCCTTTCAGACTTTTGTACATCCCTGTTTCAAGCAATGTCTTCAACCTAGCATTCTCATCAGCAATAGCAGTGGTATCCTCAGCAGAGGGGTTAGTTACCATTTCAACAGTTGAAGATATTGCACCAGCAGTAGCAGTGGAACATTCAGCAACAGAAGTAGCATTATCACGCTCAATGCATTTAAGGCATGGTGGTTCAAATCCTTCCTGAGCGGAACTGATCTGTTCGGCTCAAAGTGACTCATTTTCCTTTTGAAGATCTTCATGATCCGCTCTCAACTTCTCAAGATCTTGCTTCTTTTGAAGATAATCATAGGAAAGCTTTTCATGAGTAGTTGAGAGAGTCTCAAGACGATCTTCAAGTTCCTGATACTTAACGTGAAGATTTTTTATGTCTTCAATTAAGGATTCAGAACGAGTCATTTCAGCACCCAACAGATCATCGCTTCTGTCTAACAGTTTTTGAATATGTTCCATAGTTTCTGTTGTTCAGTTGCAATTTTAGCAAGTGTTTTGTAGCTAGGTTTTGAATCACATTCAGAGTCATCGTCACTAGATGTATCATAGCGAGTAGTGCGTGTGTTTACCTTGGCACCGCGTGCCATGAAGCAGTAGGTAGGAGTGGAGTCGTTCTTGTCATTTGCGTCGGTGTCGGTGATGCAGTCATTGTCTTCAGTGTTGAAGATGGACTTGGCGACGTATGCTGTAGCCAGACTCGCAATGCCAGAATCAGACTCCTCCTGAGACTCCACCTCTGCCTCCTCAGATGCGGACTCCTCCTCTGAATCCATCTCCTTTCCAACAAACACACGTGCCTTGCCAGATGAGCTCTTCTTGTGTGATGAAGACTTTGATGAAGACTTGGAAGAAGACTTTGAGTATTTCTTCTTCTTCTTGTCGTCAGAATCATATTCCTTGCTCTTCTTCTTCCTTCTGTTCTCATTGTCCCACTGTGGACACTCAGAGATGAAGTGTCCAGTTTTCTTGCACTTGTGACATGTTTTCTTCTTGTAGTCATGAGCAGAAGCTTCATCATTCCTTGAGCTTGATCGTGAAGATTTTCTGAAGCCTTTCTTCTTGGTGAATTTTTGGAACTTCTTCACTAGCATTGCAAGTTCTCTTCCAATGTCTTCAGGATCATCAGAACTGCAGTCAGATTCTTCTTCAGATGAGGAGACAACTTTTGCCTTCAAGGCGCGAGTTCGCCCATAGTTTGGACCGTAGATATCTCTTTTCTCAGAAAGCTGAAACTCGTGCGTGTTGAGCCTCTCAAGTATGTCAGACGGATCGAGTGTCTTGAAATCAGGACGTTCTTGAATCATCAGGGCCAGGATGTCAAACGAACTATCAAGTGATCTCAGCAGCGTTTTGACGATTTCATGTTTGGTGATTTCAGTGGCGCCGAGGGCTTGAAGCTCATTTGTGATGTCAGTGAGTCTATCAAATGTGTGCTAGAAATTCTCATTGTCATTTCGCTTGAAGCGGTTGAAGAGATTGCGAAGGACACTGATTCGTTGATCTCTCTGGGTTGAGATGCCTTCATTGACCTTGGAGAGCCAGTCCCAGACCAGTTTGGATGTCTTCAAGGCACTCACACGGCCATACTGTCCTTTGGTCAGATGACCACAGATGATGTTCTTGGCAGTAGAGTCCAGTTGAACGAATTTCTTGACATCAGTAGCAGTGACACCTTCTCCATCCTTGGGAATGCCGTTCTCGACGACATACCATAGGTCGACGTCAATGGCTTCAAGATGCATGCGCATCTTATTCTTCCAGTAGGGATATTCAGTTCCATCGAAGACGGGGCACGCAGCGGAGACTTTGATTATCCCTGCAGTCGACATATCTAAAACTCCAGGTGGTTAAACCGAATCACACAGAACAAGGGAGCACCTCGCTCTGATACCAATTGAAAGTGCGTTATATCGACTAGAGGGGGGGTGAATAGGCGATTTTTATGAAAGTCTTCAAAACTTGGGAGTTATGAAGACAAACAGTGAAGATTATGCCTATTACTATGCAGCGGAAGTTGGATTACACTAGTACAGCCATGGTCATGTATTCAATAGAGTGAAAGCACAGTGACAAACAGCTTCAGTGTAATAAGGATCAGGTAGGAAGAAGTTATGAAGCCAAACAACTCATACAGTTACGTTGTGAAGACAAAAGATAGAGCAAGCATGCAATGGCTTCACAATGAATAACAGTAAGTCAAAGGAAGTGAAGATGAAACCAGTGACACGTTGAAGACAATGATATGTTGGACCAGTTCCAGTTGCTGTGACAACTGTACGTCTGGTTGGAGCGGCTAGGTATTTAAACCTTAGGACACACAGTCCCGGACACCCAGTCCTGAACACACAGTTCAGGACACCCAGTCCTCACCGTAATCTCCTTGAGCTAAGGTCACTTAGTCCTCGCCCAATCACTCTGGTAAGTCTTCAAGGTAGACTCCCAAACCTTCACAGACTTCGTTCACCGGCAATCCACAATTTCTCTTGGATGCTCAGAACGCGACGCCTAACCGTCTGGAGGATGCACAGTCCTCAAGTGTAATAAGTCTTCAGATCACTCAGACACGAAGACTTAAGTGATGCCCAATTTACTCTGGCACTGGGTGGTTAGGGCTTTTCTCCTCGCTAGGAATTTTCTCTCAAAGGCTTCGAGGTGGGTTGCTCTCAAACGACAAAAGCCGTGCACTGAAATCTGAGCAGCCAACCGTTTATGGTTGTGGGGGTGGGCTATTTATAGCCACTTGGCAACCCGACCTGATTTGTCCGAAATGACCCTGGGTCACTAAGGAACTGACACGTGTCTCAACGGTCAGATTTCGAACTCTCATGGCAACTTTACTTGGGCTACAAGCAAAGCTGACTTGTCCGGCTTTGGACAAGATTTGCTCTCATTGTCTTCACTCGAAGACATAGGTTTTTGATTTAGGCATCACTTCAGTCATTCTGACTGGTTCTCCTAGACCCCACTTAACAGTACGGTGGTTCCTATGACTCAACAAGAATAAAAAGAACTACGAAGGATCTAAGTCTTCGAGTTCCATAGGCTTCATAACGTGTCTTTTGTTGTCATAGTCTTCAATGTGAATATCTTCATATACCACCTTTGTCTTCAATGTCTTCATACATTTTTAGGGGTCATCTCTGGTAGTAAAACCGAATCAATGAGGGACTTCTACCTGTGTTTTCCTGCAATTCTCACAAACACATTAGTCCCTCAACTAGGTTTGTCGTCAATACTCCAAAACCAACTAGGGGTGGCACTAGATGCACTTACAGGAATGTCATCAACAAAAGTAACAGGGTCTTACTGACAGAATTGTACACGAGGGGTTTACATAAGCAGGGAATTAATGCTGCTTAGACCATAATGATCACCATAAAGGTTAAACCAAATAATGGAAAGGAAAATATGATTATCAGATATTTCAGGGGTATATCCTTCCCAATGATAAGCAGAGCACGATATCCATGACATGATATAATGTAGAAAACCCTTTAAGTAAGGGGAGAAAAATTTCATGACATTACCCATACAACAGTGTTTGGATAATTGAGCAGGGAACACTTAGCATTGGGCTTCAAATGTTCTTGTAGAAAATCGGAGTACCACATACATGCTTCGAGATAGCATTGACATGGTCTTCCAGCAAAGGTCAGACTTTGGATACACGAAGGATTCATCAGGAAAAACTTGTAGAATAAGTCTTACCATTTCTCATGGAAGAATAGATAACCTTGCTAAAAAGGAAAACTATAACATTAGGTCCTCCGGCCAGGTGTGCTAGGCATGGCACCTTATCGAGTTAAAGACCAATGTTATAACTCTTGCGAATATGTTCCAGCCATCATATCTGACTGAATTTCAGATCTGATTGGTGTCAGGATACCTCAGACTCGGGATGCCTGAGAAGAAAAGGTGCAACACAATTGACGAGCTGACAATGTAAGATTCTCGGAAAATGAACTATGGAAGCGAGTTCCGAACAAGGCTTCATCATTAAGCCAAGGAGAGGATGAGGAGGTGGCTCATGGACTCAGCGACCATTCATCGAGAATTCCAAAAGGATGGATTTCCACAATCATGTGAACAAGGCAATAACATTTTTCAGATCAAATGACATAATGATGTATGCTCGAGGGAAACATACACAATTTAAACATTGGTTGAAAGGTGCACCCGAAATATGGGCTTAGGTAGCATGATCGGTATTAGAATGGTGATCGTGATAAGTATCACTTGTATCAAGAATTCTCCAGAGGTGGTGAAATTCTCATGACAATCCTGACATAAAAGATGGTAATACCCCAAGGTAAAGAAGAACAAAGGCTGGATAGCAAGGATCTCAAGGTATAAGACAAAACACGAGCAAGTTTGTGTTGGAGGGAAGACAATAAAGTGGTCCATGATATCACAAATAATCGAGGCAAGGATGGTATTTCTCATCATGAATTCAATTGATATCCTGGAAAAGCTCGGAATATTGATGATGATCAAGACACATTTTTCAAGAGATTTCACGAAGATGTAATCGATCGACGATGACATCAAGTCAAACAAATGATGAAGAGAAAGGTTATTGGAACCACGGTTAGGACACAAACTCGAAATCAAGTTTGTTGTTCAAGGAGAAATGATATGACGGCGAAAATCGACGCAAGCTTAGCTCATCGTTGAAAGTTGTGCTCCGGGAATAAGGACGAGGTAGCACAATTAAAATCATCATGATAATGATATAGCCAAATAGGCTAGGAATGACGTGATCGGGTACAAACTCGTAAGTAGGGCAGATCACTAAGAGTTGTTGAACCGTAGTGCGGACTCGATTCAGTTATCGGGGTACTCGAGTGACTATCCACTCAAAACCCAGGAAAAATTGGAATCGATGAGAATGTAGTACTTGACGAAGAACTCATAAGAAGTTATGCGGTTCTATGATAATCTCGAGATACCATGGGGTAATACTCGACGACAGATCAAAGTAGAGGTTGGACTGGGGTATTGCTCTATAAAAGGCAAATATTTAAACTTCCCCGAGAAATGGGATCAAAGAAGAACAATATGGTCGGAACCATAGCTGCAAGGGATCCAATCTAATGACATCGAAAGAATTACCCAAATGATTAAGTATTTTGCAAGAAGCTTCCATGATAAGTTCCACATCGGGTCCATGGGCATGAACGCAAAGTTCAAGGTCGACTCCCAGTTCTTTAATGCATAACCTTCCATTCACTTTTCGTCTTCGAAGAAGTTGCAGTGTTGAAATTTTATCTGGCGAAGCACCAGAAGAGTATGACTCATGAAAACTTTTGGGTTCACACGGTTTTAGAGAAGGTATAGGTTCAACCCATCGGGGCATCTTAGAAACATATACCACAAGCTTCAAGAGTAAATATCACCAGCTCGAAAGCAGAGCAAGGTTGAGAAAGTAGAGGATACAATTTACCGAAGGCATTATGTATCCGAGGGAAGGCTCACAAGGTTATTGAATAAGGAGGACACAGTCGAATAATAATCCAATAAAGGATCTGACGGTCCATAGCGAAGCTGATGTGAGCATCGGCACACAACCAGTTGAAGAAAGGATGCAAGGGCATCAGATTATAGAACATCTGAATGATTCGATGCTTAGATATCAAAGGAATTATGATTTCCAAATTGAAGGATCAGAAGCAGACGCTCTGATCAAGGGTGGATAAGTTCAATAGACCTAAGGGTACAATTGACGACAAATAGATTGGTCGAGAACAAGCTCATGTTCAAAATGACGTCTGAGCCAGAAAGATAATTTAAAAGGATCAACTAATGATTGCGTGCATTCGCACTCATGTTGAATCAATAGGATCAAAATGACGTTGTCTAAGGATACTATCGAGTATTGCCATACATATGGAAAGCATCCATAATTGCAAGCAGACAATTATTGCAGAGCAATAAGCTACTGAGGAATTTTGGAGGATCGAATAGTATTTCGAAGACCATCGTGAAACACATGAACAACTGGGGATGAGCGGATACTCGACAAGTGCGAGGACTTATTTGTAGGGGTATTCATGTGGCAAAGAACTGCAAGGCAGTAGGCACAAAGTATTCTCGGAACAATAGAGAAAACTTCGGAGTATCTTGTAATAACCAGATCAATGGGGGATGATCGTATGAATGGCAAGTGTAAGTAGTTATCCATAAGGATTTATCGGTGGTCAGGAATAGCAAAAGTGGTGGCACAAGTCTCGAGAGAATATCGAAGAGTATCTTCGGAATCTTCTGGTGAAGCAAGCGGTCATCGATAACACAGGGCTCTCCGGTTGGAAGTGATCACGAGATCCTAATGTTAGAGTTAGCAAAATTCATTTAACCCGAATAGAAGGGAGATCAGAGTCCCAGAGTATAGACGAGGAGTAAAAGATCCTAATACCACCCAATGGCGATGTGGGCCCGTAAGCCGCACAGCCATGTTAGTAAAAGTTTTTCAATGACTAGACTCGACTTCGGTCAAGGAGTGTGAAAGGAGGATTCCTAAAGGCAGTCGGCTCTAATACCAACTTGTGATGCCCCTGATTCAATCGTACACTAATCATAGACGCAAATGTGTACAATCAAGATCAGGGACTCACGGGAAGATATCACAACACAACTCTACAAATAAAATAAGTCATACAAGCATCATATTACAAGCCAGGGGCCTCGAGGGCTCGAATACAAGAGCTCGATCATAGACGAGTTAGCGGAAGCAACAATATCTGAGTATAGACATAAGTTAAACAAGTTGCCTTAAGAAGGCTAGCACCAACTGGGATACAGATCGAAAGAGGCGCATGCCTCCTGCCTGGGAGCCTCCTAAACTACTCCTGGTCGTCGTCAGTGGGCTGCACGTAGTAGTAGGTACCTCCCGAGTAGTAGTAGTCGTCATCGACAGTGGCGTCTGGCTCCTGGACTCCATCGTCTGGACGCAGCAATCGGGTATAGGAAGGGGGAAAAGGGGGAGCAAAGCAACCGTGAGTACTCATCCAAAGTACTCGCAAGCAAGGAGCTACACTACATATGTATGCATTGGTATCAAATGGAATAAGGGTATCATATGTGGACTGAACTGCAGAATGCCGGAATAAGGGGGGGATAGCTAGTCCTGTCGAAGACTACGCTTCTGGCCACCTCCATCTTGTAGCATGTAGAAGAGAGTAGATGGTAAGTTCACCAAGTAGCATCGCATATCATAATCCTAACCGATGATCCTCTCCTCGTCGCCCTGTGAGAGAGCGACCACCGGTTGTATCTGGCACTTGGAAGGGTGCGTTTTATTAAGTATCCGGTTCTTGTTGTCATAAGGTCAAGGTACAACTCCAAGTCGTCCTGTTACCGAAGATCACGGCTATTCGAATAGATTAACTTCCCTGCAGGGGTGCACCACATAACCCAACACGCTCGATCCCATTTGGTCGGGCACACTTTTCTGGGTCATGCCCGGCCTCGAAAGATCAACACGTCGCAGCCCTACCTAGGCACAACAAAGAGGTCAACACGCCGGTCTAAATCCTATGGCGCAGGTGTCTGGGCCCATCGCCCTTTGCACACCTGCATGTTGCGAACGCGGCCGGAAGCAAACCTAGCCTAGCAGGCGTTCCAGTCCAATCCGGCGCGCGCCGCTCAGTCGATGACGTCACGAAGGCTTCGGCTGATACCACGACGTCGAGTGCCCATAACTGTCCCCGCGTAGATGGTTAGTGCGTATAGGTCAGTAGCCAGACTCAGATAAAATACCAAGATCTCGTTAAGCGTGTTAATTTGGAATAACCGCGAACACCGACCAGGGCCAGGCCCACCTCTCTCCTAGGTGGTCTCAACCTGCCATGTCGCTTCGCCACAAAGATCCACACAGAGGGCCATCGGGAAAGTATGTCCTTCCAGGCCCCAATTCGTGAATCAACCGCGGGTACTCCTCGAGCCAACCCGACTTTAGTCATCACATGTACCATGTATAAAGTATATAGTATATACCCGTGATCACCTCCCGGGTGATCACGGCCTGATAGTATAGCATGGCAGACGGACAAGAATGTAGTGAAGGAAATATGCCCTAGAGTCAATAATAAAGTTATTATTTATTTCCTTATTTCATGATAAATGTTTATTATTCATGCTAGAATTGTATTAACTGGAAACATAATACTTGTGTGAATACATAGACAAACTAAACGTCACTAGTATGCCTCTACTTGACTAGCTCGTTGATCGAAGATGGTTATGTTTCCTAACCATAGACGTGTGTTGTCATTTGATTAATGGGATTACATCATTAGGAGAATGATGTGATTGACATGACCCATTCCATTAGCTTAGCACCCGATCGTTTAGTACGTTGCTATTGCTTTCTTCATGACTTATACATGTTCCTATGACTATGAGATTATGCAACTCCCGTTTGCCGGAGGAACACTTTGTGTGCTACCAAACGTCACAACGTAACTGGGTGATTATAAAGGAGCTCTACAGGTGTCTCCAAAGGTACATGTTGGGTTGGCGTATTTTGAGATTAGGATTTGTCACTCCGATTGTCGGAGAGGTATCTCTGGGCCCTCTCGGTAATGCACATCACATAAGCCTTGAAAGCATTACAACTAATGAGTTAGTTGTGAGATGATATATTACGGAACGAGTAAAGAGACTTGCCGGTAACGAGTTTGAAGTAGGTATTAAGATACCGACGATCGAATCTCGGGCAAGTAACATACCGATGACAAAGGGAACAACGTATGTTGTTATGCGGTCTGAGCATCCAGGTTCCGCTATTGGTTATTGACCGGAGACGTGTCTCGGTCATGTCTACATTGTTCTCAAACCCGTAGGGTCCGCACGCTTAACGTTACGATGACAGTTTCAATATGAGTTTATATATTTTGATGTCCCGAAGTTTTTTCGGAGTCCCGGATGTGATCACGGACATGACGAGGAGTCTCGAAATGGTCGAGACATAAAGATTGATATATTGGAAGCCTATGTTTGGACACCGGAAGTGTTCCGTGTGAAATCGGCATTTTACCGGAGTACCGGGAGGCTACCGGAACCCCCCGGTAACCTAATGGGCCTTAATGGGCCTAGTGGAGGAAGAGGAGAGGAGGCCTAGGGGCTGCCGCGTGCCCCTCCCCCCCCAAGTCCGAATTGGACAAGGAGGGGGGCGGCGCCCCCCCTTTCCTTTCTTCCCTCCCCTCCTTCCCCCCAAGTCCTAATCCAAACTAGGGAAAGGGGGAGTCCTACTCCCGGTAGGAGTAGGACTCCACCTGCGCGCCTCCTCCTAGGGCCGGCCGCACCCCCCCTTGCTCCTTTATATACGGGGGCAGGGGGCACCTCTAGACACACAAGTTGATCCTCGTGATCGTTTTCTTAGCCGTGTGCGGTGCCCCTTTCCACCATAGTCCTCGATAATATTGTAGTAGTGCTTAGGTGAGGCTCTGCGACAGTAGAACATCAAGATCGTCACCACACCATCGTGCTGACGGAACTCTTCCCGGACACTTTGCTGGATCGGAGTCCGGGGATCGTCATCGAGCTGAACGTGTGCTAGAACTCGGAGGTGTCATAGTTTCGGTGCTTGATCGGTCGGGCCGTGAAGACGTACGACTACATCAACCGTGTTGTCATAACGCTTCCACTTCCGGTCTACGAGGGTACGTAGACAACACTCTTCCCTCTTGTTGCTATGCATCACCATGATCTTGCGTGTGTGTAGGAACTACGTTCCCCTAAAGTGGCATCCGAGCCTAGGTTTTATGTGTTGATGTTATATGCACGAGTAGAACACAAGTGAGTTGTGGGCGATATAAGTCATACTGCTTACCAGCATGTCGTACTTTGGTTCGGCGGTATTATTGGATGAAGCAGCCCGGACCGACATTACGCGTATGCTTACGCGAGACTGGTTCTACCGACGTGCTTTGCACACAGGTGGCTGGCGGGTGTCAGTTTCTCCAACTTTAGTTGAACCAAGTGTGGCTACGCCCGGTCCTTGCGAAGGTTAAAATAGCACCAACTTGACAAACTATCGTTGTGGTTTTGATGCGTAGGTAAGATTGGTTCTTGCTTAAGCCCGTAGCAGCCACGTAAAACTTGCAACAACAAAGTAGAGGACGTCTAACTTGTTTGTGCAGGGCATGTTGTGATGTGATATGGTCAAGACATGATGCTAAATTTTATTGTATGAGATGATCATGTTTTGTAACCGAGTTATCGGCAACTGGCAGGAGCCATATGGTTGTCGCTTTATTGTATGCAATGCAATCGCGCTGTAATGCTTTACTTTATCACTAAGCGGTAGCGATAGTCGTGGAAGCAAAAGATTTGCGAGACGACAACGATGCTACGATGGAGATCAAGGTGTCGCGCCGGTGACGATGGTGATCATGACGGTGCTTCGGAGATGGAGATCACAAGCACAAGATGATGATGTCCATATCATATCACTTATATTGATTGCATGTGATGTTTATCTTTTATGCATCTTATCTTGCTTTGATTGACGGTAGCATTATAAGATGATCTCTCACTAATTATCAAGAAGTGTTCTCCCTGAGTATGCACCGTTGCGAAAGTTCTTCGTGCTGAAAGATGTTAGTAGCAATGATGCGGATTAGATCCGTGATCTGAGGTTTATCCTCATTGCTGCACAGAAGAATTATGTCCTTGATGCACCGCTAGGTGACAGACCTATTGCAGGAGCAGATGCAGACGTTATGAATGTTTCGCTAGCTAAATATGATGACTACTAGATAGTTTAGTGCACCATGCTTAACGGCTTAGAATCGGGACTTCAAAGACGTTTTGAACGTCATGGACCATATGAGATGTTCCAGGAGTTGAAGTTAATATTTCACGCAAATACCCGAGTTGAGAGATATGAAGTCTCCAATAAGTTCTATAGCTAAAAGATGGAGGAGAATCGCTCAACTAGTGAGCATGTGCTCAGATTGTCTGGGTACTACAATCGCTTGAATCAAGTGGGAGTTAATCTTCCAGATAAGATAGTGATTGACAGAATTCTCTAGTCACCATCACCAAGTTAGTAGAACTTCGTGATGAACTATAGTATGCAAGGGATGACGAAAACGACTCCCGAGCTTTTCATGATGATGAAATCGATGAAGGTAGAAATCAAGAAAGAGCATCAAGTGTTGATGGTTGACAAGATCACTAGTTTCAAGAAAAGGGCAAAGGGAAAAAGGGGAACTTCAAGAAAAACAGCAAGCAAGTTGCTGCTCAAGTGAAGAAGCCCAAGTCTGGTCCTAAGCCTGAGACTAAGTGCTTCTACTGCAAAGGGACTGGTCACTGGAAGCGGAACTACCCCAAGTGATTGGCGGATAAGAAGGATGGCAAAGTGAACATAAGTATATTTGATATACATGTTATTGATGTGTACTTTACTAGTGTTTATAGCAACCCCTCAGTATTAGATACTAGTTCAGTTGCTAAGATTAGTAACTCGAAACGGGAGTTGCAGAATAAACAGAGACTAGTTAAGGGTGAAGTGACGATGTGTGTTGGAAGTGGTTCCAAGATTGATATGATCATCATCGCACACTCCCTATACTTTCGGGATTAGTGTTGAACCTAAATAAGTGTTATTTGGTGTTTGCGTTGAGCATGAATATGATTTGATCATGTTTATTGTAATACGGTTATTCATTTAAGTAAGAGAGTAAACTGTTGTTCTGTTTACATGAATAAAACCTTATATGGTTACACACGCAATGAAAATGGTTCATTGGATCTCGATCGTAGTGATACACATATTCATAATATTGAAACCAAAAGATGCAAAGTTAATAATGATAGTGCAACTTATTTGTGGCACTGCCGTTTAGGTCATATTGGTATAAAGCGCATGAAGAAACTCCATGCTGATGGGATTTTGGAATCACTTGATTATGAATCACTTGGTGCTTGCGAACCATGCCTTATGGGCAAGATGACTAAAGACTCCGTTCTCCGGAACAATGGAGCGAGCAACAGATTTGTTGGAAATCATACATACTGATGTATGTGGTCCGATGAATATTAAAGCTCGTGACAAGTATCATTATTTTCTGACCTTCACAGATGATTTGAGCAGATATGAGTATATCTACTTGATGAAACGTAAGTCTGAAAAGTTCAAAGTATTTCAGAGTGAAGTGGAAAATCATCGTGACAAGAAAATAAAGCTTCTACGATCTGATCGCAGAGACGAATATTTGAGTTACGAGTTTGGTCTTCAATTAAAACAATGTGGAATAGGTTCACAAACTCATGCCACTTGGAACACCACAGCATAATGGTGTGTCCGAACGTCATAACCGTACTTTATTGGATATAGTACAATCTATGATGTTTCTTACTGATTTACCCATATCGTTTTGGGATCATGCATTAGAGACAGCTGCATTCACGTTAAAAAGGGGCACCATCTAAGTCCGTTGAGACGACACAATCTGAACTGTGGCTTGGCAAGAAACCAAAGTTGTCGTTTCTTAAAGTTTGGGATTGTGATGCTTATATGAAAAAGTTTCATCCTGATAAGCTCAAACCCAAATCGGAGAAATATGTCTTCATAGGATACCCAAAGGAGACTGTTGGGTACACCTTCTATCACAGATCCGAAGGCAAGACATTCGTTGCTAAGAATGGATCCTTTCTAGAGAAGGAGTTTCTCTTGAAAGAAGTGAGTGGGAGGAAAGTAGAACTTGAGAAGGTAATTGTACCTTCTCCCTTATTGGAAAGTAGTTCATCACAGGAATCTGTTCCTGTGACTACTACACCAATTAGTGAGGAAGCTAATGATGATGATCATGTAACTTCAGATCAAGTTACTACCAAATCTCGTAGGTTAACCAGAGTGAGATCCGCACCAGAGTGGTATGGTAATCTTGTTCTGGAGGTCATTCTACTTGACCATGACGAACCTACGAACTATGAGGAAGCGATGATGAGCCCAGATTCCACAAAATGGCTTGAGGCCATGAAATCTGTGATAGGATCCATGTATGAGAACAAAGTATGGACTTTGGTTGACTTGCCCGATGTTCGGCAAGCCATTGAGATTAAATGGATCTTCAAGAGGAAGACGGACGCTGATAGTAGTGTTACTATCTACAAAGCTAGAATTGTCGCAAAAGGTTTTCGACAAGTTCAAGGTGTTGACTATGATGAGAGTTTCTCACTCGTATCTATGCTTAAGTCTGTCCGAATCATGTTAGCAATTGCCGCATTTTATGAAATCTGGCAAATGGATAAACAAAACTGCATTCCTTAATAGATTTATTGTATATGATGCAACCAGAAGGTTTTGTCAATCCTAAAGGTGTTAACAAAATGTGCAAGCTCCAGCGATCCATCTATGGACTGGTGCAAGCATCTCAGAGTTGGAATATACGCTTTGATGAGTTGATCAAAGCATATAGTTTTATACAGACTTGCGGTGAAGCCTGTATTTACAAGAAAGTGAGTGGGAGCACTACAACATTTCTGATAAATATATGTGAATGACATATTGTTGATCGGAAATAATGTAGAATTATTCTACAAAGCATAAAGGAGTGTTTGAAAGGAGTTTTTTTAAAGAAAGACCTCGGTAAAGCTGCTTACATATTGAGCATCAAGATCTATAGAGATAGATCAAGACGCTTGATAAGTTTTTTCAGTGAGTACATACCTTGACAAGATTTTGAAGTAGTTCAAAATGGAACAGTCAAAGAATGAGTTCTTGCCTGTGTTGCAAGGTGTGAAATTGAGTAAGACTCAAAGCCCGACCACGGCAGAAGATAGAAAGAGAATGAAAGTCATTCCCTATGCCTCAGCCATAGATTCTATAAAGTATGCCATGCTGTGTACCAGATCTGTTGTATACCCTACACTATGTTAAGCGAGGGAATACAATAGTGATCTAGGAAGTAGATCAGTGGACAGCGGTCAAAATTATCCTTAGTGAAATAAGGATATGTTTCTTGATTATGGACATAACAAAAGGTTCATCGTAAAGGGTTACGTCGATACAAATTTTTGACACCGATCTGGATGACTCTAAGTCTCGATCTAGATACATATTGACAGTGGGAGCAATTAGCTAGAGTAGCTCCGTGCAGAGCATTGTTGACATAGATATTTGCAAAATACTTACGGACCTGAATATAACAGACCCGCTGACTAAAATTGTCTCACAAGCAAAACATGATCACACCTTAGTACTCTTTGGGTGTTAATCACATAGCGATGTGAACTAGATTAATGACTCTAGTAAACCCTTTGGGTGTTGGTCACATATCGATGTGAACTATGGGTGTTAACCACATAAAGATGTGAACTATTGATGTTAGATCACATGGCGATGTGAACTAGATTATTGACTCTAGTGCAAGTGGGGGACTGAAGGAAATATGCCCTAGAGGCAATAATAAAGTTATTATTTATTTCCTTATTTCATGATAAATGTTTATTATTCATGCTAGAATTGTATTAACCGGAAACATAATACTTGTGTGAATACATAGACAAACTAAACGTCACTAGTATGCCTCTACTTGACTAGCTCGTTGATCGAAGATGGTTATGTTTCCTAACCATAGACGTGTGTTGTCATTTGATTAACGGGATCACATCATTAGGAGAATGATGTGATTGACATGACCCATTCCATTAGCTTAGCACCCGATCGTTTAGTATGTTGCTATTGCTTTCTTCATGACTTATACATGTTCCTATGACTATGAGATTATGCAACTCCCGTTTGCCGGAGGAACACTTTGTATGCTACCAAACGTCACAACG